>NC_081406.1:162578536-162878536 GCF_030272615.1 Cryptomeria japonica
CGGATGAGATAAAGGAAGTTGAATTAATATTAGAGACAAGGAAGAATTTCTAAGTGCCTTGCCTGATTCTGAGATGACTAATGTGATGGAATTGCAGGCTGCTCATGAGATTTGGAAGAAGTTAGAAACCTTGTATGTAGGTGATAGTCATGTGAAATTTGCTAAGTTGTAGAGCCTAAAAGGAAAGTATGAGTCATTGAGAATGAGTGAAGATGAGAACTATTGGTGTAAATAATTATTCATCATGGATATTGTTACACCTTACTTAAGTTTACTTAGGAAATGCATTTCATAGTAGTTTGGGTATGAGACACTTGGGTGTTTGTGCCACATTGGGATAGTGTGTGTAGGATAATTTCCACCTTTTATGGTGTTGATCTTGTTGTTACACTCCACATTCAGTGGGTGATCCACCTCATGTGGACTATTATATTGTTTCTCCTACCTACCCACACCTATTTCCTACCTACCCTTGTTTCTTATTGATCCACATGTCATGTTTGTGTGCTCACATATCCATATAGCCTTGCCTATATAAGCAGACTCATATTCATTGTATGGATCGATTAATGATCCAGTTGAACAATATTTTCATCTTGATAGAATACAGTTTATTCCTATCATATATTTTGTTTCTCTTATTTGTGCTTTCCATTGCTTCTAGATCTTGGCAAAATCTCACATGGTATCAGAGCTAGTCCATATCTCACATGGTATCTGAGCCATTAGGGTGTCATTGGTTTGCCAATTGAGAGAAATTTGATGCTATTTGGGGTTGTATATTTTGAAGCTTTCTATTGCAGGTTATTATTGAAGCTCAAATGGGTCAAATTTGATGTTAGCATTGGATTGAGGAGGTCCAAGAAAGTCAGTTTTGCCTTTTTTTAAATCCAAATTGGACTTCAGAGGCCAAATCTAGAGGCATTTAAAGTTTGAAGCTGCGATGGAAATTTTCCAGAAATTATAATTTTGCAAGCAATTTTCAAATAGCGATATCTCACTCATCCAGACTCCTTTTTTCGAGCAAATTTTTTTGTTTTGGGGTAGAATTTTGTGATCTGTACAACGGTGTAGGAGTTTTCTAATTTTCAGATACAGGTTCAAAAAATCATGAAATCCTGATTTTTACAACTTTGGAGGCTTCATTTGGGCTCATATGGACTTCTTTTTAGGTGCCATTTTTTTTGAAAGTGCATATTTTTTCATCTACTTTCATAATTTGCCATTTGTTTGTAGTGATTTTAAGTAGAAATTTTACTTTAAGTGTTTGGCCATTCTTGACATATTTGGTACTTGTATTTTGTTTGGATCTCAGTTTAGATCACTAGCAGTATTTGTTGAAGTCTCTTATATCTCATTTTGAGAAGTTGTAATAATTGAAATCAGAAGTCCACTTTAGCTTGTTTTGCAAGTGGCCCATTGTATATGCACTAAGTATAAAGTGTCAAATCACCATTTTGGGGAGGTTTCTTGATTGAGTATTTTGGGGGGGTGTCTTGTGTGATTGTGCCTCTCTCTATCTTGTTTTTTTTTCATTTTGGTGCTATGGGTTCTCCTAAATTTCCACTTTTAACTCCTCATAATTATGCATCATGGAAGATTAAGGCATGGAGTAAACTAATGGAAAAATAACTCATTCATTATGTAAATGGAACTATTACAACACCACTTGATCCTAAGGCTGATCCTAATGCTCAAATTTAATGGCTTACTAAGAATGCTATGGCACTTGGAACTCTTAGAAAGTATGTATCAGATGACCTTATTTTTCACATTGATAAGTGTACCACAATTCAAGAGGCTTGGGATATGTTTAAGAAATTGTATGATCAAGTTGATGAAATTAAGGGCTACAAGCTTGATAGTGAACTCACAACTTTGGATCCCAAGGATTTTGATACAATCCAAGATTATGTCACAAAAGAAAATGAGCTAAGAGCAAAGCTAAAAGATTGTGAAATTGACAAAAAGGATGCTCAATTGGTTTATAACTTGTTGGACAAGCTTCCTTCAGAGTATGAAGCCTTTGTATCTCGCTTTCACACCCATAGGTTAGCTCAAAGTTCCTCATACACTTCTCCCTCATTTGATTCATTCACGAAGATGTTGATACTTGAGCAATCTAAGTTGACCAAGATGGGGATTCTCAAATCTTCAAAGTCACAAGCTTTGGTGGCTAATAAAGGGAATCAAAGCAATCAAGGAAAATGCAAAAATCAAAAGCAACCTAAGTCAAAACCACAACAAGATGGAGCACAATCTTCCTTTACACAACAAGGTGATTCACCATTCTCGCCTAAGAGGAAATCATATCAACACAATCTTTTTTGTGGATATTGCAAGAAGTTAGGACATGATGAACATCATTGTTATAAGAAGGATATTGATGAGTTGAAGAATCTTCTTGAGAAGAACAAAATCAACCTACCTTAAAGAATGTCTACATCGACTTCTTCTTCCAAGGATAAAGGAAAGGATCACTCTTTTGGGATAGATAAAGGAAAGGGACAAGCTCTTCGTGATAGTTCTGATAATTAATATAAGTATAGATCCAATAGCCAACAAGATGAGAGGGGAGGGGTGAATCATACAAACTTAATCTTCCATAAAAACATCAGATTCAACCTCGGTAACATATACTTCAGTAATATAACCAAAACAACTAAACATGCAAACTCAAAAGCATATAAACATCATAAACCTCATCACACCAGATTTAATGTGGAAACCCAAATAGGGAAAAACCACTGTGGGATTTCGGACCCACTAAGAAATATACTCTTCTAGAGTATGCTCGGTTAAAAGAAAATCCTATTAAAGATTACAAACACATTGATAGATGTGACCCAGTTAAGGGATTTCCCTTAGATCTGTTAGGATCTTCACCTTTTTAGAAGTGACCTTGTTAAAGGATTTCAAACACTCAATCAGAATGTCACCTTGCTAGAGGGTTTTACAAATAAGACTGTTAAGTCCACTCAGTTAAGAGATTTTATGTCACTTTCACAAAATAACAGTAATAAAATCTATCTGCAACTTCACATCTAAAATGCTAAAGAAGATTCTTATTTTCTCAATACAATCTAGACATAGAACTAATCTTGTCCATCTGTTGGGCTTCTATACTCTGTTATTCAAACAGGTCTTCAAGCTTCTATGCTCGGTAATCACTATGTAGCATCCCTATGAATACATTTGCCCGCATACATTGCTTATCAACAGTTCCCTATTTATAAACAATTAGCTAACCGCTTAATCTCCTTGATCACATTTCCCATGATCAATCATAGCCATTAGATCTTCAAACTTTGACCAGGTTCAATGTATCCTTCGATCTGAAAAATGTTTTACCCTGCCTTGGAACTTGCATACATTTCTTGGAACTTGTGCTAGGGTATTGCGGTTCAATCTGAACTGTATATCTTCCTACCGATCTTCCATTGCCATAGATTCTTAACAAACTTTATTTACAACATACCAATCATTTAATCAGTTCCAGCTCATCAGCTTCCTTCATTAAATAACGCATGTAACCATTTAATGTATTCTGTTATAGCTCGGTTACAACTCGGTAAATACTAAACTTCACTCGGTAGACATTTCGCCTTCATTAACCGATAGCGATAACCTTAGAGTTTACCGACTAGGTTCCTTAGGGTTTACTGACTAGGTTCTTTGCTTGGTAACATAGTATAGTATTAACCTTATATTTTACAACATATGTATGATGCTAAAACAGTCTAAACATCATGATCTCATCATTGTCTGACTCGGTAATAGTTGCCCATTGAATACCTTATTCATCCTCTTATTCATCATAATCTTTCTTGTGTCTTTTATCGACATCTTTATACTCTCAAATCATACTTCTCAAGATATGGCAACATCATACTAAATTAGAAAATCAATTTCTTGACATTAATGACAAAATAATAATATCAAGATAGTAAACATCCTTAATCAGTTATATCCATAATCATCAACAACCTTCTCAATATCCTTATTGAAATGCCAACAATCTTCCATTGTCTATTATAATACTAGGTTGCCAACAATCTCTCCCTTTGGCATTGATGGCAAAACCAATTGATTTGACCTTAAAGATTCAGATTGCTGTGATTCTGAAATGCTGAAATGCTCTCTTGCTGTCATCAGACTTCTCCCCCATACATTTAGACTTCTCCTCTTTTTTGGTCTTCTTTCCAATCTTCAGTCTTCTCCCCTTTCTCAGTTTTCTCCCCCTTTGACAACAATGCCAAAAAGTAAAGAACTAAAACATAATTTCTTCCTGTATGAAGTGAATTTGTGTTGTAATGTGTCAATTCAGTCTCGGTCAGAGCATTTTGTCTTCAATTCCTGTTCCCTATATTGTTTCCTAGATTATTTCCTATAATATTTCCTGTACACCTTTAGAAAACATCATAAAGTGTGTAAATCAACATTAGCTCCTAAAAGATATTCGATAGAGTCATCAGATTGATGCTTTCACTGAACTCGGTCAGTGAGTGGAAGATAGGGGTAGGACCCCTAACTTACTTCTGAGATATTCAAAAGTGTCCCTTGGTAGTGGTTTGGTGAAGATATCTTCTATTTGTTCCTTTGTGCTAACATACTCCAAAACCACTTTCTTCTCTTGAGCTTCTTCTCTAAGATAATGATATTTGATAGAGATGTGCTTTGTCTTAGAGTGCATAACAGGATTTTTTGAAATGTTAATGGAATTAGTATTGTCACAGAATATAGTTACTGGTTCGGTAACTTTCTCATTTATACCTTCCAACAGTTGTTTGATCCATGCAATGTTGGTACAATTCAATGCTGCAGCAACGTATTCAGCTTCTGCTGTTGACTGTGAAACACATCCTTATTTCTTGCTAAGCCAACTCACTAGTCTTTCTCCTAAAAAGAAAGCTCATCCACTTGTGCTTTTTCTGTCATCAATGTTGCCTGCCCAATTAGCATCAGTATAAACTTTTAAATCAAAATCGTTTCCTTTTTGATATACTAAGCCATAATCTTCAGTGCCTTTCAAGTATCTAAAAATTCTTTTGATTGCTGTCATGTGTGTTTCCTTAGGATCTGCAGAGAATCTTGCAACTATACCTACTGCATGTGCTATGTCTGGTCTGCTGTGAACAACATATTGTAGCTTTCCAATCATGGATCAGTAAAGTGTCTCATCAACATATGCAGATTCATCATTCTTTGATAATTTACAGTTGGTAGTCATAGGAGTACTTATTGGTTTTGAATCCTCCATTCCAAATTTCTTCAAGATTTCCTTTATATACTTGGATTGAGTAATGAAAATCTCATTTTTCATTTGCAGTATCTGTAAACCTATAAAATACTTTATCTTACTAATTAATGACATCTCAAATTCTTTGCTCATTTCATTTCCAAAGTTCTTACATAGAGAGTCATTTCCATAAAATATAATATCATCAACAAATATGGTTGAGATCAGTATTCCATTTTCATCATTCTTCATGTACATATTGATGTTCTCACTTGTCCTTATAAAACCAATCTTAATCAAATAAGAGTGCAATCTTTCATACCATGCTTTAGGTGCTTGTTTCAAACCATATAAAGCTTTGTTCAATTTACATACCTGATTTTATTATTGTCTTCAACAAATCCTTCAGGTTGTTCAATAAAAACTTCTTCTTCTAATATTCCATTCAAAAATGCAGATTTGACATCCATTTGATATACCTTGAAGTTTTTGAAAGTAGCATATGCCAACAATGTTCTTACTCCTTCAAGTCTAGCAACAAGTGCAAAAGTTTCACCATAATTAATTCCTTCTTCTTGAGCATAATCTTTGCAAACTAGTCTTGCTTTGTTTCAAATGACCTCTCCTTTTTCATTTAGCTTGTTTTTGAAAATCCACTTTGTATCGATTACATTTTTGTCCTTCGGTCTTGGGATTAGTGTCCATGTGTCATTCTTCTTGATTTGATCAATCTCTTGTGTCATAGCATTTATCCAATCTTCACTGTTAAATGCCTCTTTCACTATTCTCAGTTCAAATTCAGATATCAGACATGTGTTTTGTCTTAGTTTGTTCCTTGTGATCACTGGATCATCCTTATCTCCTATAATCTGACTTGGTGCATGATGTCTTCTGACATACTTGGCTAATACAGGCTTGGTAGGCTCTGTATGATCTTCTTCATCACTCGGTAACTGGATATTCTCTTCATTTTCTTCAATAGTCTTCTCGGTAAGACTTGTCGGTTGAACATAGACAAATTCATCATAGTCTTCTGGTTCCGTGGAATTTCCTTCATCATTTCTTTTTGCAAATTCATCAATTTTCACATTTGCACTTTCTACTATTTTGTTAGATGATTTGATCACACATTTAAATGCTTTGCTTCTAGAAGAATAACCTAGAAATGTTCCTTCTTCACTCTTCTAATCAAACTTGCCATTTCTATCATCTTTGTGAACATAGCATCTACTTCCAAAGATTTTAAAATAACTTACATTAAGTTTCTTATCATACCAGATTTCATATGGTGTCTTCAAAGTACCTTTCTTCAATCGTACTCGATTCAGGGTGTAAACTGCTATGCTTATTGCTTCTCTCCAAAATGTTTGTGGCACTTTCTTTTCAATCATCAGTGTTCTAGCACAATCCACAATAGATCTGTTTCTTCTCTCAGCTATTCCATTCTGCTGTGGAGTTCTCGGTGCAGAGACTTGTCTTTTAATACCATGATCATTGCAGAATAAGTTGAATTCATCAGATGTGAACTCTCCTCCTCTATCTGATCTAAGATATTTCAGTTGTCTTCCTGTTTCATTTTCAACTCTTGCCTTGTACCATTTAAACATTTGAAAAGCTTCTGATTTATCATTTAAAAACATTACTAACATCATCTTTGAATAGTCATCCACAAATAATATGAAATATCTATCACCATAATAACTTTGAACTTTCATAGGACCACAAAGATCAGTGTGCACAAGATCTAAAATTCCCTTAGAAGTGTAAGACTTACTTGTAAAGCTTGATCTTGTCATCTTACCCATCTAGCATCCTCGACACATAACATTCTCAGGTTTTTCAAGACTCGGTAGACCTCTTACTTGGTGCTTCTTACTTATTTTGATCAGATTATTAAAATTTACATGACAAAACCTTTTATGCCATAACCAGGTATCATCTTTCTTTGCATACAAACACTTGTTCCGAGTTGAGTCAAGGTGAAATGTGTTACCTTTTGTTTGTGTCCCGGTAGTAGCTAACTTTCCATTCTTGTCATGAACTTTGACAATTCCTTTCTGAAATTCTATTCGGTAACCTGTGTTGTTTAGCTGTGCTACACTCAACAAATTGTATTTCAAACCTTCAACCCAATAAACATCATTGCATCTTGCATTGTCAAGAAGTGTTATAGATCCTTTACCTTTCACCGGACATGGTGCATCATTACCAAATCTTACATAGCCTCCATCATAATCTTCTAATATAACAAACTTGTGTTTATCTCCTGTCATATGATGTGAGCATCCACTATCTATGATCCAAGAATCATTAGTATTTATGTGAGATATTAGGGCTTTTTCTTCATACCTTTTTTCATTTGATCCATCTTTGATAGCTACATAAACTACTTCCTCTGTATCAGTTTCATCTGATTTATCATCGTTGGATTCCTCATCAGCTATTAAGCATGTCTTTCTATCTCTTCTTTTGAAGTCTCGGTGTCCTCTGTAATGATTATCTTTATATCTATCATCTCGATAATCTCTCTTTTCAGTAGAATCTTTGTCAGGACAGTTAGAATCCATATGTCCTATTTTATCACAATTGAAACATTTCAAAGGTAGTTTCCCTTTATACTTACCTTTGCCTCTCGGTAACCTTTTGGCTAATAGTGCTTCAAACTCTTCTTGCTTTCTGATTTCCTCATAAAGTTTGTGTACTTCTTCCATGTTCTTACAAAATCTTTCACTTGCTCCACTGTGATCTCCTTCAAAGTACTTATACTTTCTTTCATTGTAATCATTAGATTCATCAAGATGAAAAGAACTAAATGCAGATTCAACTTTATTTACCGAAGATCCACTGTTATCAAAGTTACTTAAATCAAATGCATGTAGCTTACCAATAGTAGCATCTAAAGAAACTGGCATATTAGGTACAAACCTCAATTTATTGATTGCAGAGACTCGGATTGCATAAGCTGGTAGAAGGTTTCTTAACAACTTACTTGTTATATCCTTTTCTTCAATAGTTCCACCTGCTCCTTTGATTTGATTGACAATCTCCTTTAATCTTGTACTATACTGAGTTATGTTCTCACCTTCATTCATCCTCATGGATTCAAGTTGTCCTCTTAGACTATCTACTTTTTCTCTTTGAACATGTTCATCTCCTCCATATACTGATATGAGCTTATCCCACATAGCCTTTGCATCATTGCAGCCTTCTAGGTCATTGAACTCTAAGTTGGTCAAAGTAGACGTTATTTCAATCATTGCTTGGATATGTTCTTGCTTTGCCTTTATCTCTTCCATTTTCAATGGATAGGTGCTCAGTGTGATGAAATCATTCTCCAGATAGTATACATCATATTCTCCAACTCCTGATAGGTGCAGCTTCATCCTTTTCTGCCATGTAGAGAAACTTGACTTGTTTAGCTTCGGTGCATCCCTCTTATACATCTTTGGATCTTTAACTCAAGTTCCTTTAAACTTTTCTTCTGGAGTCCAAAGCTCTTATATCAATTGATAGTTCTAATACTTAATATAAGTATAGATCCAATAGCCAACATGATGAGTGGGGGGGGGGGGGGCATGAATCATACAAACTTAATCTTCCATAAAAACATCAGATTCAACCTTGGTAACATATACTTCAGTAATATAACCAAAACTGCTAAACATGCAAAATCAAAAGCATATAAACATCATAAACCTCATAACACCAGATTTAACGTAGAAACACAAAGAGGGAAAAACCACTGTGGGATTTCGGACCCACTAAGAAATATACTCTTCTAGACTATGCTCGGTTAAAAGAAAATCTTGTTAAAGATTACAAACACATTGCTAGATGTGACCCGGTAAAGGGATTTCCCTCAGATCTGTTAGGATCTTCACCTTGTTAGAAGTGACCTTGTTAAAGGATTTCAAACACTCAATCAAAATGTCACCTTGCTAGAGGGTTTTACAAATAAGACTATTAAGTCCACTCGGTTAAGAGATTTTCTGTCACTTTCACAAAATAACAGTAATAAAATCTATCTGCAACTTCACATCTAAAATGCTCAAGCAAATTCTTATTTTCTCAATACAATCTAGACATAGAACTAATCTTGTCCATCTGCTGGGCTTCTATACTCTGTTATTCAAATAGGTCTTCAAGCTTTTGTGCTCGGTAATCACTATGTAGCATCCCTGTGCATACATTTGCCCGCATACATTATTTATCAACAATTCCCTATTTATAAACAATTAGCTAACCGCTTAATCTCCTTGATCACATTTCCCATGATCAATCATTGCCATCAGATCTTCAAACTTTGACCAGGTTCAATGTATCCTTCAATCTGAAAAATGTTTTACCCTGCCTTGGAACTTGCATACATTTCTTGGAACTTGTGCTAGGGTATTGCGGTTCAATCTAAACTGTAGATCTTCCTGCTGATCTTTCATTGCCATAGATTCTTAACAAACTTTATTTATGACATACAAATCATTTAATCAGTTCCAGCTCATCAGCTTCCTTCATTAAATAACACATGTAACCATTTAATGTATTCTGTTATAACTCGGTTACAGCTCGGTTACAACTCGATAAATACTAAACTTCACTCGGTAGACATTCCGCCTTCATTAACCGATAGTGATAAACTTAGGGTTTACCGACTAGGTTCCTTAGGGTTTACATAGTATAGTATTAACCTTACAATTCACAACATATGTATGATGTTAAAACAATCTAAACATCATGATCTCATCATTGTTTGACTCAGTAATAGTTGTCCATTGAATACCTTATTCATCATAATCTTTCCTGTGTCTTTTACCAACATCTTTATACTCTTCAAATCATACTTCTCAAGATATGGCAACATCATACTGAATTAGAAAATCAATTTCTTAACATCAATGACAAAATAATAATATCAAGACAGTAAACATCCTTAATCAGTTATATCCATAATCATCAACAACCTTCTTAATATCCTTATTGAAATGCCAACAATCTTCCATTGTCTGTTATAATGCTAAGTTGCCAACACTTTGTGCTACTACAAGTCATGATTCAGGGAGATGGCTTCTAGATTTAGGGGCTTCTCATCATATGGCATCTCCACAGTCTATGTTTTCTACATTTGAGCCTTGCCACATGCCGCAGATTTTGACGAGAAATCAATCTATATCTTGTAATGATCTAGTTGATCGTATTTTGCATCTTGATAGAATACAGTTTATTCCTATCATCTATTTTGTCTCTCTTATTTTTTCTTTCCATTGCCTCTTGATCTTGGCAAAATCTCACATGGTATCAGAGCTGGTCTATGATTGGGAAATGATCTATTGCCATTGGGGACAACTCCTTCAATGATGTGTTTTATGTACCCCATTTGACAAACAATCTTCTTTCCATTTATCAAATCACACATGGGGCAACTAGGAAAACTGTGGAGTTCACACCTGATTCAGTTATCATTATAGACTTGGAGAGTGGAGCTATCATTGTGATTGGGGTGGTTGATCATGCATCTCGGTTGTACTCTTTTTCAGATTTTGGTTCTATTAATGAGGTTGATTCTTCCTATGTCGATGATTTAGTTTATGAGGAGAACTTTGGGTATTTAAACTTGGGGATTCTCACATATGACCCCACTCTTGAGCCTTTCATATCATCTCTTTCTATTGATATCACACCACCTATTGCACCTAATGATGCAGCTAGTGTGAAAATTTTGCCTTCTTTTGATACAGTGCAATAGGATATGACATGTCTTCAAGCTTGAGTTGATTGGGATGCCTACTTGACAGAAATTGTAGGTTTGTTTGTGGAGTCCTACATTACAAGTTTGGGAGAAATCATTAATGACATTCATCTTCTCTTTGATGAAGATGATCCTTCTTCAATTGTTGCGAGGGATCACTCTGACCCTCTTGTGCATTCTCTACATGATCAATCTTTAGAGGTTGGCATGATTGTGGATACTTTTGTACAACACTTGGAGGAGGCCTCTTTATCTTTTGAGGAGACATATGAGTCTTTGGATATTGTTCTACATTCATCTCCACTAGATCTTGGAGTGCTTTTTTCAGCAGTGTGGCACAGTTTACCACCTTTGGAGGGGGTACCTTTCAACATCGACATGGGGACACTTGAGCAGTTTTTAGAGATTCCTTTCATCATGAGTATTTTTGCTTCATCTTCCCTTCATGTTTGGGGATACTTTTTGGATCCACCTTTGGTTTTATTTCTTCCTAAGGGGAGGAATGTGGTTCGATGTTCGTGGAGCAGTTTCTTCATTCATCATCAAGCTTCTATCATTGGTGCAGATTCCGCATTGAGGGGGGGCTTCCTAGTCTCTCTTCTTCTTCTCTCATATGGGGGGAATTTTTCCTCACATGGGGTTTTGTCCTTCAAATACTTCTATGAGAGTTCTTTGTATCTAGTTTTCATCTCTCTTTTGGCGGAGGGTTTTTTCCCATTGGGTTTTTCTCTCTTTCCCCGCTTTGTGAGAGGTTTCATTGCATTGGTTTGCATGCATTTACATTTGTACATGGGTACCTAACATGGCCTTGTAGCTGGGACCCATCTTGCATTGCTTAGTTGCATTGTAGACTTAAGTGCATTCCCCTAAGTTTCACTTAAGGGGGGGTGTTGGTGTAAATAATTATTCATCATGGATATTATTACACCTTACTTAAGTTTACTTAGGAAATGCATTTCATAGTAGTTTGGGTATGAGACACTTGGGTGTTTGTGCCATATTGGGATAGTGTGTGTAGGAGAATTTTCACCTTTTATGGTGTTGATCTTGTTGTTACACTCCACATTCAATGGGTGATCCACCTCATGTGGACTATTATATTGTTTCTCCTACCCACATGTTTGTGTGCTCACATTCATATAGCCTTGCCTATATAAGCAAGCTCATATTCATTGTATGGATCGATTGATGATCCAGTTGATCAGTATTTTCATCTTGATAGAATACAGTTTATTCCTATCATATATTTTGTCTCTCTTATTTGTGCTTTCCATTGCCTCTAGATCTTGGCAAAATATCATAAGAACATTACATCCTTTATGCAGAAAGTGAATGAGATTGTATTAAACATCAGATGTGTTAGTGGAGTCTTGGAAGAATCAGAGATTATTTCTAAAGTATTGATATCCTTGCCTCTTTCTTACAAACACAAGTAGTAAGAGATCTACCTAAGTTAATGAAGCCTTCTAATTTGGTATGTAAGGAATGTCAATTAGGAAAGCAGATAAGAGTTACTTATAAAAGAAAACAATATAATTCTAATGGATTGTTGGATCTTGTGCATACTGATTTGTGTGGTCCTTCTAGAGTGAGAAGTTTATAGGGTGATAGGTATTTCATGTTGCTAATTGAAGACTATTCAAGGACGATGTGGGTTACTTTCTTAAGGGGGAAATGTGAAGCATTAGAGAAGTTCAAGATTTCCAAAGCTATGGTGGAGACATAGACTGGATTGAAGCTAAAGTGTCTGAGATTTGATGAAGGTGGAGAATCTACTTTCGATAAGTTTAATTCATACTGTGAAGACCATGGAGTAAATAGACAATTATCTACACTTAGAACACCACAACAAAATGGTGTTGTGGAGAGGAAGAATAGAATATTTCAAGAAGCTTCTAGAGCCATGATGATTGAAGAAACTGTTCTGCATATCTATTAGACAGAAGCTGTGAGTAATGCAATAGACACTCTTAACTAGGTGCATATCAAAGGTAATACCGGTAAGACTCCTTATGAGTTATGGTTTGGTCATGCTCCTACTGTTATATATTTCTGAATATTTGGAAGTAAATGCTATGTTAAAAGAGATGAAGATCTAAGAAAGTTTGATACTAGATGTGATGAAGCAATATTTCTTGGTTATTATACTAAAAGTAAAGCCTACCAGTATTATAACAAAAGATTGAGGAAGATAGTTGAGAGTGCTAATGTGAAAGTTGATGAAGACAATGAGAGATAGATTAGATCCTCTAGATATGATTCAGATGATCAGAATGACAAAACAAATAAAGGAAAGAAAGTACATATCTAGATACAAGTTCAGATTTCTCTAGAAAAGTCAGAAAATCAAGGAGAAGGTATAAGTGCTAGTGTAGAAGAAAGAGTTCAAGAGCCTGGAATAAAATAAAATCCTAAAACTCCAAGGTATGTGAGACTAAATTAATCAAAGAATCATATCATATATGATAAGAATAAAGGTATGATGACTAGAAGAAGACTTTCTGAAGAGATTTGTTTGATTTCTAAGATTGTACCTAAAGATGTTGATGAAGCATGTAAAGATGAAAATTGGGTTAAAGCAATGGAAGAAGAACTTAATCAGATTGAGAAAAATAATACATGGGAACTTGTTCGTAGACCTAAGGATAATAATGTAACTAGAACTAAGTGGGACTTCCAGAATAAGTTGAATGAATAGGGTGAAGTTGTTAGGAACAAAGAAAGACTTGTTTGTAAGGGATATTGTTAGATGGAAGGAATTGATTTTGAGGAGACTTATGATATATAGGTTTTCCAAAATGTCTCCTTGGAAATTACCTTCTTTGTAAATGTGATTCGTTGAATACTCATCAAAGGATTTCAATAAGTCAAGAGCCCTCTATAATATTTCGTTCAATTTCCAATTTGGTGTAGATCCAGTCTTGAGAGCATTGATGATTATGGTTGAGTCACCTTCTATTTCTAATTTTTTAATAAGTAGATTTTTCGCCATTACCTAGCCTTCTACAAGGGCTTGAAGTTCTACCATATTGTTTGATTCTACACCTATAGGTCTATTAAGACTAGGAATATCTTCCCCCTCCCAATTGTGTAAGATGCATCCTATCCCAGTGACACCTGGGTTGCCTCTAGAGGCTCCATCAAAATTTGGCTTGAACTAGCCATCCCGAGGGGGTAACCATTTAACTTAATTCCTTTAGTTGTCCTTTCCCTCACTTCCATTGCCAATGAAAGGAGGGATTTTTAGTCCCTACCATTTGTTTTAGGTAATTTCATCCCATCTTGTTAAAATCACTTTTTTTTCTAAAGAAACTTGCTATTTGTAGCTTAATATATTATAGTTGATTCCACCTTATTAATTAGTTGATCCTCATTCATATATTTGTCCTTGAATATTCTTCTATTCCTTTCTTTCCAGATTTTCGAATTCAGGATGGATGGAGCTAAGGTCCATAAAATACTATAAAAATATTTATGATTCGGTGTTGGCCAACTTTGAAACCAGCTGAAAAGATCATTATGGATGGTTGAAGACCACCCTAATTTGTTACATAACCAATACCAACATTTGTTGTTGTATTGATAGTTTATTAATAAATGATTGACTATTTCTTCATCCTTTTCCCATAATGAACATCTTATTGGGCCTTCAAATCCTAACTTGGTGAACCTATCTACTATTAGAATTGTTTTTTGAAGAGTTTCCTATGAAAAGACTCCTTCCTTAGGTAAGCATTTGCTTCTCCAACATAGTTTGGCTGGTAAGTCTATATTGGGGTACTGCAATATTTGGTGAAGTAGGTTGTACCCTTCCTTAACATTGTAGGAACCCATTTTGGAACCAACCCAAACAAGTCTATCATTCCCTGACCTAAAAGAGATCTTTCTATTTTCTAATAGTTTCCTAAAATCCTCTAAGTCTTGTCTCGAGAGGTTTAAATTTTCCAAATCCTTCCATTCCATCCTATGGTGGGGTCACCCTTGGGAAATACTACATAATCTTTGACATATATCCCCCATTGATTTTTCAAGCTATCTTTTACTATGTTGTTGTTGATAAGACTATCTAAATCTAGGTAGCCAACCTAGGAGTCTTCCCAAAATAAGGCTTCATCACTTTCCTAGCTCAACTTTTCCAAAATTATGTCCCTACAATTAGAAGAAAATTCCAAATCCTTGAGCCTTAAGTGGGGGAGGTTGTTCTAAATATGCTCAATGGTTTGCAAATAGTGAGATATTTAAGTTTCAAAATTCTAACCCATTTAAGATTTGGTTTTGTATACAATTTTCAAATCAGCTTGGCTCCTAAATCCTTATTCTACATGACTTGGTTCCTCAGACCATTTTCTCACTCATTAATCAATCTACAAATTTTATCCCAAGAAATCAAGGAAAATTTCTTTTGGTTGGATGATCCACTACAGAAGAAGTTCCTCATTTTCTTGCTAAGCTTCTCATATACACCTTTAGGAAGTGGAAGGTAAGATAGCTGGTAGATGCGTATAGCTGATAGAACTAATTTTAACATTGTTACTTTACCTACTGAGGACAACTGTTTGTTGTTCTAGTTTTTCAGTTTCTTGTCTACCTTAGCTAAGATGTTATCCCAAGAATTTTTGTTCTTATGGCCCTTGTCTAAGGGTAGACCAAAATATTTACCTGGAAGTTCTCCTTTTCTATATTTTAGATTTCTAGTTCCATTCTAGGGGTATAATTAAAGAAGAATATTTTTTATTTGTTATGATTAAACAATTTCCCCGAAGCCTTGGAGTATTTAGATAATATTTCTTTAAACACTTTGGCTTCTTGTTTACTAGCTTCCCCTATCAAAATGGTATCATCTGTGAATTGCTAGTGGGTGATTGTCTCAATCCCATTATTTACTCTAATTCCCTTTAGTTGGATATTACAGAGGGCCTTGGAGATAGATCTACCTAGGTCCTCCACCATGATAATGAAGACAAAAGGGGAGATTGGGTCTCCTTGTTCGAGACCTCTGGATATCTCAAAGAATCCTTCTAGGGTTTCATTGATAAGGATTTATATCTTAGGATTGGAATCTATACATTCGTAGATTAGGATGATCCATTGTTTTGAGAATCCAAATGCTTCTAGGCACTTGCATAAAAACCTCGAGTCAACTTTATCATATTCTTTCTAAATGCCTAATTTTATCAACATCATAGGATTTAGATTTTGTTGGATGGAGTGAATAACTTCTTGGGCGAAGATAACTCCATCAAAGATGGATCTAGCTGGCACAAAGCATGTCTATTCAACAGCTATTATATTGGGCAAGATTGTTTTAAGCCTATTAGCTAGTGCTTTAGTAGGCACTTTGTAAATAGTATTACAAAGCGATATTGGCCTATATTCATCAAAGTTCTCTACCTCCTGTATTTAGGTATTAGAGTTATGAAAGTATTATTGGCCTCTTTTTCAGAATCTCCCTGAGTTCCTAGTAGCATCTAGAGCTTCCACCATTTCATTGCCAAGGATATGCCAACATTTTGAAAAAAGCAAGCTGAGAAACCATTTGAACCAGGGCCTTTGTCAAGATGCAAATGAAACAGAGCTATGTGAATCTCTGAGTTAGTAAATTTACTGTTTAGAATTCTTTTTTGAACTTCCATTACTAACTTCAGAATGCTCTTTAAGAGATTAGTTTGAGTTCTAATGTTTGACGAGTCCCAATTATTTAATATGTTTGTAAAGAAATTTACAATCTCTTTGGCTATCTCTTTGGGGTCTTCAATCATATTTTCGGTCCCATCTTTAATTCTAACAGTTTTGTTAATGTTTCTCATCTATTTAGTACTATTATGAAAGAACTTTGTGTTCTTATCTCCTTGTTGTAACCACGTTTCTCTAGATTTTTGTTTCCAGAAAACTTTTTCTTTTGCAAGCATGTCCTCATACTTACTAAATAATTCTTTTTCCCTAAGATTGATGTTCTAGTCCATGCCTCCCCTCATAAATTTTTCATTTAGAGTTGCAATATCACTTTCTAATTTCCCTTTTGATTCAAATATGTTCCCAAAGTGCTCTTTCTTCCATTGAAGCAACTTTCCCTTAATATTTTTCAGTTTTGAGATAAAGCAAAATAATTTAGACCGTATGAACTGCTCCTCATTCCACCAAAGTTGTATGTTTTTAAGGAAATTATCATGCATCATCTGCATCTTTTTGAATTTGAAAGGATGTCTAGACGGTCTAAATTCCTCTTCAATTACTAATTGCACAGAGAAATGATCTAAAATAGAATTACGAAGGATGCAATAATTTAAGTTAAATGAGAAATTTGTCAAGTTACCCTTGAAGAGAAATTTGTCTAGTTTCTCTGCTATGTGGCTAAAATTGGCTTTCTATTGTTCCAAGTAAAGCTACCATTGTTAGCCTTAATTTCCAGTAATTTGTTTTGATTAACCCAATGCCTAAAATCGATGAGGGATTGTGGTTCCTTTCTGACTCCCCCTCTCTTTTCTGATAAATTGAAGATGACATTATTATTTGATGATTAAAGGTATTGTAGAATAATTTCTATTAAGCCTTTAAATTATTAGATTTGTTATTATCTATTAATTATTTAATTAATATTGAATTAATACTATTGGACGTTGTGATTTAATATTTATTGGGGATTAATATTATACCCATTTGGTTATTCAATTATGGGTCTTTCCTATTTATTTTACCCTTTCAGGTTATTTAATTAATTAATCACCTTACCTTTGGATAAATTAAATAAAATACTTAAATTATATTTTCTATTATTTTGATACAACCAACATATCCCTATAGTTGGTATGAAATCATATTAATATGGGTTTCGTGTGCATTATCGGGAATCAATTTTCACAAAAGATTTATTTTCGTTGGTACACAAATTGGATTATTGGCTTTGCATTTTCATTAATTTTGGATTGGGATTTAACTTCTGGATTTGGAGTTGGCTGGACAGTGCTTGGAATTTCCTTCCTTCAAATTCCCTATTTCTGCCATCTGTTATTCTACCAGGTCGGAATTCTTGTTCATTCTTTGTAATTTATTTTTTGAAATGAATGTCTGAAAAAGATTGTTTTCTGAGGGAATTGTTGTATTGTCATGGTTTCACTGTGGAAGGAGATATTTCTACTCTCTGTGATTCTTCTTCTTGTGAGTATTGTCGTATATGATGTTGGTATTGCTATGAATTTATTCGAAATTCATTGGATTTATTTGTTGAATGATTAGCCTGGATTTGCAATGTGTTTCCGAACCCTTTGGACCTGTTTTGATGTCAATTTATGAACTTGACTAATTTCTGGGCATGATCACGTGTTTGGTTTTCCGTCTTTGAGATATTTTAGCCACTGTTGCAAATGCATTGTTGTTTATTGTATATGTGCTATTGTCTATTTCAAAAGTGTTGTAGAACCTATGAAATGCATTGTAGAACCTGTCAAATGTGTTGTAGAACCTGCCAAATGTGTTATAGGACCTGTCAAATGCATTGTAGAACCGGTCAAATGCGCCATAGGACTTGTCAAAAGTGCTGGAGGAATTGGTAAAAGCGCTAAACTGTGTTGTTTATTGTATTTGGCCATTTGGGCTTTTTGTGATGACTTTTTTGGGTCTGCCTTTTACACTAGAGGCTTCTTTACGAATCCCTTGAGATTTTTGATATTGTGTATTTGGTCTACTGAAGATTTCAGATGTTTATATTGATATTTTAGCAAGATGTATATTTACCTTGCTTGACTATTTGCATTTCTTTATGATTTCGGCAAGATGTTGTTGCCTTGCTGAGGGTATTTATGCTATGGTTGGTTGAGAAAGATGGATCATGCCTTGCTCATAGACTTGCTTGAGGCTATTGGTCATTGAGGTAATTTGATATTTGTCTATGTGGATGTATCATGTGGTAAAGTCTCCTTATTGTTGCTAGTTGTTACCTTCTGTTGTCAATATTTACCCTTGGGTCTTGGATCATGGATAGGGGGAGTGGGCTTTCATGTGTCGGTCGGGGTCATGTGAGAATAGGCCACAAAGAGGTTTCTTGTAAGGATTCTTGTGGGTCTAGACTTCCAAGAGCTCCTGAAAATTTTCTTTATGTAATCAAGTGATAACAATAATAATTAATTAGATGGGTTGGGTAATTAGGATTCACCTAATCAAGATAATAAATTTATGTTTGTGCATGCCTCATCTCATAGCCCTTGAGGATAGCTCGGGATGAGTTTGGGAAGGCCATAGAGATGGCAATCTGAACTCCCTTAATTATCACATAGGTTGAGATGGCTCCACATGTCTATCAGGGGTGTGGATCACCCTTCATTGTGAGGATAACATGTGATGACACTCTCCTCTAAATATGTCCTTGTTCCTTATACATTGCTTTTTGTTTTGCCTTTGGGAATTTTATATATTTGGTATTAGGCTTGTGATGTAATTGGATTATTGGTTTATGTGGTTGTTTCTAGTCTTGATTGTCCTATGGAGTCCATTTGGTGTTTTGTTTTAGGTTAGGTCTAGAGTGTGTGTGGGAACCTTGTGTCATCTCCTAGCATGAGGGGTGGTTCCTTTGGTTCCACATGGTCGGGTGGTTGATGCCTTCTTCCATTGGGATGTTCTCTTGATTGGATGCTCATGTGTGGATGTGGGTTCTCTCTATCTTTTCAGTACGTGTTTTCTTGGAGAAGATCGTTGTAGTAGTTTTTGTATTATGCATCATGAATTATGCATACTCGTGGACTAGAGACTATGTTGATGTTATGTAGATGGAATATGTTGTAATCCATATTGGTTATATTTTTGCCTTGGATGTTACTTGTTCATGTAGTTGGAACTTAATTCTTAACAGGATGAATGATTAAAAAAGTGGTAAATGTATCTTATGACTTGAGATAATGAATTAGATATGGCATCTTGTATATTGCTTTAATTCGCATGGATTAAGTATGGATAGGTTGTGCTTAAAATATTATACCTTGTGCATGGATGGTCTTTATGGGAAAGGATTAAGTGTTAGGAACATTTGGCCTTGATGCACTTTAAATTAACTTAGATTAAGAGTAGTGGGAAATGTAATGTATATGCTTCTACAATTTTAGATGATATGATTGATAATTGATCATGGTAAGATTTATTGTAATGTTGTTACCTTAGGTAGTGATGTTGAGATACCCTAGGGAATGATAGTTAATGAGATGTAATTTAATTCTGCTTGTGTACTTATGTTAGTAATCTTGTCAAAATTGCTCATGTTTATACTTACATTATGTTAACAATAATGATATGTGTTTATTTAAGTTACTTATGTAATGCATCAGAGTACTTTACCAAAAAAAAATTAATATCTGTATTGTATGTTAGATGGGTTATTTTTATATGGTATTTTGGTGGGTATTACACAAATCATATAAATTATTATTAAAAAATTGACATTCACAAGCAATTTTGGAATTTTTTTTTTGGTTTTTTGCTAAGATCCTTACCTTATTAGTTGCATACAAGCAATACAAAATTAAAACACAAAACAAAAATTTAAAATCATAGAAGAAAGACACAATCAACAAGAGTTGGAAGCAGCGTATTTCCTGCCAAGCATTAGCAGGCAGGAAATGTGGTGTTTTGGAGTGGCAAACTAGTAACAAGATGAAATAGATTATTATTATTATTATTATTTTGATTTAATTAAAATAAAATTTTAGATAATTATAAGTACAGGTATCAAAGTCATTGGGAAAAAGGAGATATAGTAGTATATGGGCAAAAGTATGGAGTTGTGCCACACTTTGGGCCAACTGAGGGTAGTCTAGTCAGACTACTTCCGGGCCGCATGGAGCCACGTAGCGCCTGTGTGGCATCCAAAGTCCAGCCGAACTGAGTTTGGCCAGACTCCCTTGGTTCAAATGCTTTCATTAATAAAAAATTAATTTTTTTTTTAATTGTTAGAACTAAGGTTAGTTCGGCTGGACTAACCTATGTGTCATGTGATGTGGCACAAAAAAGGTGAAAAACTCTATATTTCTGAAAATTTTCACTTCTACTCAAGTTTTCTTCAAGGAGAATATTTTTTTACAAAAATTGAAAAAATTCCCTTTTGTAGAGCTCAAAGTCACAAATCTAAACATATATTTTTTTTAGTTTTTTGATTAATTTTAAATTTTTTAATAATTTTATTAAATAAACATTGCGAGTAGCTTTTTTAAAGTTAAAAAAGAGGGAGATTACAACTTAAAAAAAATAAATTAAATGATATCTAAAAAATTAAAAAACAATATTTGTCTAGATGAGAGAATCTTCTCACAAAGGATTAATTTTTTTTGGTTAATGATAAATTTAGTAGTCAAAAGGTGACGTCGAATGAAAACTATCAAATTTAGCTAAGTTGGACTTCAAAATATTATAACAAGAAAATATACATCAAAATTATTATTATTTTTTAACACTACATATAGATGTTCTCTATTTGAAAAAAAATTAGAAAAAATAAAGTCCATTTTCATTTTTTTTGGTGACGCTGACTAGATCACCTGATTTTCAACATTTTTCAGTAATGAAAAATCTGTCTTTGAATTTATACTAAAAATATTAATCTTTTTTTTTTTAAAATAAAAAAATAAGACTTTAATTTCATTAATATTTCTACATTTGATCAGTTTACATCATTTCAAAATTCAATTTAGAAATGTAACTTTTATGCGGTGGAAGTTAAACAGTTTTAGTTGTGTTGGTTGGTTCCTTTTATAAAAGTGTGACATGGGGTTGTGCTTTTACCCATGCATAATTGATCTAACAAGTATACAAAGTGATCAACTTCAAACTGATAATTTGTTGTTTGCGAGCAAAGATGCTACATACTAATGTAGTACACAAAAATTGATAATTTGGAAATTTGAACTAGAAATCTCAAGCTTGAAATGCTCATTAGGCTTAAACATTATCTATTCAAAGTTATATAAATATAAGAAGATACTAGTGATCATAGAACAAAGATAGTCACATATAAAGAAACGTAAGAGATTTTTATTTTAAAATAAATGATGAAAATTTCCATTTTTCCCTTATAAACTTATGTTAAAAGTTTGTTGAATGATTTCCACACAAATTTCATATGTTCTTTGAAACATTACATTCAAAATTTCATAAAAGAAATACAAAATCTTCTAATGGAGTGGAAAAGTAACAATTTAGAGGTGTACATTTATTAAAGAAAGAATTGTTAGCATATTTTCTTTCATAGGGATATGGTACATGAAAGATGTAGTTGAAGACATGGGAATACAAATTTTGTTGTTAAAATCTTCTTTAATATGCAACATTGGAACACAACTTCAAACCTTACACAATCTTATGATGATAGTTCATAATGCATGCATAAATAATCCTATGCCTATGCATATTTATTCATAAGTGATTATATTTCATCAATCTCATCATATGTGGTGATAATCATGTACAAAATAATTTAAGTTGATATTCAATGTCATTCTTTTCTAGTGTGAAATGTGCTCTCTTTCTCTGAATTAGGGGTGTGGTTGGAATGGGTTTCAATCTTAAAGCATGACAATCAAAATAAGATCACCAAGGATTGTTGAATAAATTGAGGCTAGAGAAAATCATGATGTAAAATAAGCTAAAACAATCAATTATATTACTAATAAATTGAATGAAAAGATGATTGAAGATAAACATTCATGTAATTATTTTAAGGAGAAGTTGGAAATCAGAAGCAATTACTCTATTTTCCCTAAAGTTCTTCAAATATAGCCCTAAGATCTCATGGTCTTGGGCATTCCATGAGTTCCATGATACATATTTTGCATTAAGATTCCAGTAATGTGCTATTTGGATTTTTGTGTAGTTAATGTTATTAGGAACAACTGTTGTTTTTCATTGTACTTATTGATACCAGTCACTTGTTGGCTATGTTTCTACTATTCTGAATCTTTTTGTTTATTGCATTTCCCTTTGAGCTGATCATTTTTTTAATTGTAATTTGCTTTGATCAATATAAAAAAAGATTCCACTAATATGCTGAAATGATGAGATAGGTGGTAATAGTGGTCACTTGAATAAAACCCTAGTTTGGTTTTTAGGTTTAAGAATCCATATTCATGTGGAGATCTGATATTAAATTAGGGTTACATAGTTAAAATATTGAGATTTGAAAAGTTAATCATTTTAGTATATTTTTCTTGGGTTAGTTGTGTTGTATAATGTGTTTGTATTTAGAGTATTTTTGTGGCGTATGATTTTGGGGCTGATTTTGCTAGGTGTGAACTAGATATATCAAGTAGTGAGGTGACTGAGAAGTTGGCATCTAGACTACTGAAGACATTTCTATTTAATATATAACCTTATGCAAGTTGTTGAAAAACCACCTAGATCTAATGTAAATGGATCCACAAAAGGTATGCATAAACTGATTGGTCCAAATGACAAGTGTCATCACAAAAGTTTTTTCTTCTTATATGCTATTCACTATTCACATCAATAATAGTATTTCATCCACACACTAACTACACTAGAAACAAAGGGGGAGTAAGAGAAGCATTTTGACATTCAATGTGGACAAGTTGAAGCTATCAACATTCTAAAACTTGGCATAATAGATTTGACTACCTAGACAATAATTTCCCAACTATAGAAAACAAGGTTTTGGATAAAGAGTCTCTACATGCTCTTCCTATAGCTAAATATAACTCACAAAACACGAAGGAAGATCTCAAATGTGTAGTGTGTCTCTCTGAAATGGCTTGCCAACAACCTAAATCTCCAACATGAGATCCATAGAGAGGTACCTTAATGCCATTTTCAACTATAGAGAAGTAGTGGTCATGGGGTTTGTGAAAGAATTGCTTGGAAATAGAAAATTAGGTGAAGGCTGACCACCTATATTAACCAGCTTAATCATTAACCTCTAATATAACCCATCGCACAATCACCATTAGACTCATAAAAATAGGTTTAAATCAAAACATGTGAGCATTGCCCCAGCTTGTCTTAAAAGAGGGGCTTTTGAACAGACACAAAAAATGCCTATAGACCAGTGAAAATAAGACAACAACCTAGCACAAACTTACAACAAAATGTTATGAAGAAAAGCCAAACTTACGACACAAAACCATAAAACAGTTGCAAGAACAATTCCAAACAATCAGTTTTTTATTTTTTACTATCTTTGTGCGTATTTAATTAAAAAAACCACACAGATCAATGCCCTATAGGACACCGCAAATGTCCAACATGTAGACGAATTCATTGTTTTATTACCAATTGTTCCTGTTCCCTATATTCAACAACATTCCCTACATCTAACCTCTTCAAGTCTTTTTTTCGATGACCATCTATTTGAAGCTACTATCAAAAAATTGTGCTTTGATGGCCTTACAACTTCCTCTGGAGATGTGCATTCTCTCATGTTGAGAACTGTGCAAGCCCCTACAAACTCTTGCAAACCGCACATCCAATACACAAACGCCAGAAACCTGAGGGTAATAATGGGCCTAAACATAAGAAAATAGGGAAATATTTGCAACAAAGTAATGTATGATTGGTTTCCTATGCTTGGGTTAATAACATGTTAAGGGAAAGAGCCTCCGCTATTGTTTCCTATGGGCAACAACTAATATTGGAATGTCATATTAAAAATTACTCAATTATAAATATATAACATGCTTATCTACAAGATTTACATCTATAGACAATTTTAGCATAATAGATTTTGGAATGTTTTTAGTATTAAAAGCTAGAAAGCTATTAACTATTGAGTTCTTTATAACTATGTTATGTGGTTTACATCAGAAATGTAAAATCTATGTAAAATTAATAATCAATTTTTATTTTCTTATTAAAATTTGACATCTTCCAAAATAATTCTATATGTAAACTTGGATTGAGGCTACATTTTTTATTCGTATTTGAGGTGATAAAGATATTGGCTAGTGTTATAACATTATGATATGAAAAGGAAAATGAATTTTTTTTGTTAGTATATTGATTTAAAAGGAACACAGACAATTACAACGGTAGAAAAAAATGGTTGTAATTAATAAGTAACATTTTTTGGAAATGAGTTGCATAAAGAGGGCAGAAATTAAGGTTACTGAGTCATCATCTCCATCAAATACATGAATTTAGATTAAAAATGGGAAATGGGGAGCCCAAAAATTATGAAACTCAACAAATCACCTTCATCTAAGGGAAAAGATTATTTAAAAAATGAATTTAGTGCCGAGAATGGAATGTTTTGGATTAGAAATGAACAAAAGTAGGGTATTAAAAGGAGGCTTAGATTAGCCGTGAATTCCTTTTCTTACTCCATTTCCAAAATTCATCACTGCATTTTTTTTGTTGTTGCAATTAGACTTTAATATGATCAAAATATAGTTTCGATTATACAAAGAATTTCCTAAGTGCTCTTTTTTTCTTCTATTTAATAGAAATAGTAGAAGATTTAGAAATGTACCCTTAGGAGCTTCAGGGTAACATGCTTCTTCCACTCCATATCACCTCCTCCATTGGCAAAGGACCACTCATGAAGTTCTTGGTAGAAGAAAGGTTGTTGATGTGATTCTCTAGAGCAAAAGGGGTATTTGTATTGGTTTACTTCTTGGTGGTGGCGCTATGTGGCACTTCTTTGAACAATTTGGATATACTTTTAATTTTGTTGTTACATCAACACTTCTTTTGGTCAGTCTTCTTTTGTTTGCCTAGGCAAAAATTGTTGGTATTCTCCAAAAGCCACTTCCTACTCTCCTTGATTTAACATTATCAGTAGAGATGGTGACAAAAGGAGCCAATAAATTGTGTGCAAAAATTAATTTCATCTTGGCAATTACATGTGATTTCGCTACTAGGAAAACTAAAAAACTTTTTGTAAAGGTGGCTTCCACTCTCTTACTTTTATCGGTTATTGGAGGGATGTGCAACTTTCTCACAGTTGTTTATATCTGTCTTATTTTTTGTCTCATTGTTCCTGCATTGTACAACAAATATGAGGATCATGTGAATAGCCATGCAAAAGGACCACTCAAGAAAATTGTAAAGCAAACAAAAGTAGCCCAACTACATATTTAAAATATGAAAATTTTGAGGATATTGATTGTAATATTATATAAATTATTTTTATGGTTTTGTTGTTCTTGTAGTTATCTTCTTATTATGTGATGTAAGATAATAATAATAAATTAAAAAAAAAAAAAAACATTTTTAGAAATGAGATTAGCCAATATATTTTATCAGGTTTAAATTAATTATGTCTACATTATTATTTTTTATTTGAACTTTTGTAACTTAAATATACAAGTGTTTTTTTAAAATCATGTTCAATTTAATCATGTTGAATTTGTGACTTCTCACTTGTGGACAAGTTCTTCATTTTTACAATTGTTTAAAACAATTTCACTAGATTAATTGTAAAATAATGAATAAGAATTAAATTTATTACTTGACTTACAATATTTTATCCATTTCTAATTTGAAATCCTGACTTCTTACTTGTGCACAAGTTTTTCATCTGTACAATTATGTAAAACAATTTCACCTAGATTAACTATAAATGAATAAGAATAAAAATTATATAAATTTATCTATAATTTAAACATAAGTTATTACAAGAGTTTTTCAAAATTTTCTATAAAAACCAAACCAAACAATAGTATGTAGTTTAAGTGAATAAAAGCTAAGAATTGTGTTATACCTATCAAATCTAACAGGTTGAGGAAGTCAGATCCTCTGCATAGGAACAACTTAATATTACTATGCCCCAGCTACAAGACAGAGAAAATTCCCAACCCTAATAGAGCGACATTTATCGGGATGCATTCTTGTCATCTCCTTCCAACTCCATATTGACCTCTCCTCGGCCGAAAAGAAAAACCTATACAATCACGTTGAGAGGAGTTCACTATATATAGGTTTGAGTCAAACTCTAGATATATTAATACAAACGAGATCAAACACAATAAATCCTCCTATTACACCTTTCAATGAATTGAAATTCAAACTTAATCTTCACAATCCTATTGACAATGAATGTGGCAGTTGGATTGAACAAAATAGATTTAAAAGAAAAACATTGCTATAATGACAGTGACTGAGGAGAGTTAAGATAAGCGTAATGGAAAACAAAGCAATAGAAAAAAGAAAATAAGAGATGGTTCGAATCCCCAATCATATAAAAAATCAAAAGTTTGAAATGTGCTCTTTAAACCCAGCCGTCACACTATGTTTAAGAGATATTGGTACACTAGTAAAATTGAAAATATGGTACACTACAATTGAAAATAACTCGGCCAGATTGAAGCAGGAAAAAGGCTTACCGTTTGTTTTTAATTAGATCATCAGCAAATGGGGAATCTGAAGGAAAAGAGTCCAATGGCATCAACCTCCATAGAAAATATCTATTATCTCACTTTATCGACTTCTTACATAATCACATCATTTATACTGCAACAAACCAACAATTAATAAGACACGTATGGTGCAGCCGTGTAGAGATTTGCAGAAGTATGAGGACATGTTACAAAATAGGCATGCCACTGATAAATTTGTATATGCCATCTTTCCACAGCATATTGTTTCATTGCATTGAGTTGGCCAACCGAGTTAAGCCCACGTAGGTTCATACAATAATCTATGAATCAGCTTATTTTAGATACTTCGAATTCACCCAATATGATGTTGAATCGAGACATTTTTTGAACACATATAGGTTCCAGTTTTACCTAACTAACCTCATATAATCAAAAGGACAACTACTGTTGGCCAGTGTGTTTAGTTATGTTCAATCTTAGTAAGCGAATCATCAACGTAATAGTTTTCTGGAATGATATAAACCGTATATATGATATGGATCTTTTTTCCTAGCAGAATTGTTGAATAATTTTTAATTTAAGTTTCCATACTATCACAATTTGTTTGGTAACTGCAATGTCTCATCACGTCTTTGTTAAGGTTTACTTGAATAGAAATGCCATGAAATGTATTACTGTAATTTATGATTTTATAATTTGTGTGGTAGCTGCAGTAGTATTTGTAAGGGTCTCATGCCTTTATTAAGGTTTGCTTGAATATTCAGAAATGGCATGAAATATACTACAATTATTTTCTGATTTATGATGTTAGAGTTTAAGTGTTAATTAAATGATATTTAATTTTAAATTTTTGTGAAATATTTATTGTGAAATTTTAATTATGATTTTTTTGTCTTTTATAATTAGTTTCTAATACAGAAAATTGTATTGTTCTTATTTTGATATTCATATCAACAAAAAAATTATAAAACACATTTATAAAATCTTCTAAAAATAAAATGATATTAAAAATTATTTTCTTTAAATCTAAAAAACAAAATATTTACTTCAAAAAACTATCAAACTAAAAATAAAATTTGAAAAAAATCAAAGATTATATTTTGCTTCCCCATCAAATCAACATAAACATTGGTTCCACCCCTTTTCAGCCCCTTTACCTACCACATTTACTTTGGTTTTCCAGCTACAAGATTTGGTGTGCATTTCATTTAAATCATTTGCAATGAAATTTTATTTTAATTCATTTCATCTATTGCTAGAGGTATGACACTTGTCTTCCATATTCCATGCCTTGAGTACTTTCGAATTTGAAGATTACTTAAACATGAAGAATAAACCAAATTTTTCAAAGAAATAAAATTTCAACATTATAATCAAAACAACAAATTTATTAAATTCAGTGAAGGAGGTTTGTGAGTATGGCTCATAAAATGGAGTTGAGTCATTGAACCAATTTTCTAGATTGAAAAAAACCTATATCAACCTCCTCCTTTATTGAAATACTTCTTTATGTTTATTGAAATAAATACTGTAGATTTTTTTGATTTTTTTTCTTCCAACATTTAGCTGGAACCACTTCTCTTCTTTTGCAAACATTGCTCAATTGTTTTATATCAATTTTGGTCCAACATCTTCCTCAAAATATTTATCCATTTTCTTTTCCTTGCTCTTGTGGAATTTGATCCACCATGTACTAACCACCTCCACCATGTTCCACTTTCATCTTTCTCCAATGTGAGAACTAATTCACCATAATTTTTCCTCCTCTACCTAGAGTATATTTCTTCCTTTCCTTTGTTTGTGGGATTAAATCCACTATAGTACATCCACCACCACCAAATATTTTCTTTCCACTTCTTGCTTGCATATCAATGCACCATAACTATATTTGCATACAAATCACCATCATATATGCTATAGAAATAAACATATGCATTTCCTCTTTTGTACTCTATTGCATCATTTTATTCAATGTATGTGTGTCCTTCAAAGGATCAACCGTTACTACAATTTCTTCCTCTTTAGTGTCATCTACATGACGCTCTATTGTCCCTTCATTTTCTCTTTTGAAGAATCTTTCTATGCTTCACATATTCTTTCAAGTGGAGATCGTCTTCATCCTCATCAACTCTCACAATAAATTTAGTACTCTCTAGGTTCATCTTCTAAACTTCATTCTCTTCCTCTTCAACCTGTGAGGTACCATCACCTCTTTTACATTCTTTAATTTCACATCCTTTAAAAATAGTCGATTGATGGTCCACAATGATCATTTTCTTCTCTCTTCTCTTCACTCTTAAGTACACTTCCATTTTCCAACACCTTCACATCCTTCAAATGAGACTCATCCAAAGCCACACCATCATTTTCCTCTCCAATTGCCATACTTTATTTTTTCCTCTCAGCCTTTGTTGTAGTCATTTCTTTTTCCTCTTGATATTTTTACACAAATATTTCCAACCTTTTTCATCCTTCTTTCCTACACACATAATATCACTTGCAAAAATATATTACCAAAAGAACAATGAGACTCTAGCTCACCCATTTTCTTTGCCTCTTTATCCTTCTTATCTACTACAACTTCTTTTGTAATTTTCACTTATTTATCTTGCAATGGATTTAAAATACTCTTTTGCATCTTTCATTATGCTATAGGTGTTTTCTTTGACATTATGTGTAGCTTCTCTATTATAGAGCCATGGTCAACCCAATAAAAAATGAAACATATATCCATAGGTACTACATCACATACAATCACATTCTTATTGTTTCTCTTTGATACTTTTGTCCTTGATGACAAGAAAATAAAAAAAGGGAAAAGTTGTGTTGCTTAAATTTCATATTTTGAGGCGAGTGTATTAAGCATGTGGTTATATTCTTAAAAAGCCTTTCTCTCGGGCCAGGCTGGTGACACGGATACAGTGAATAATGCTGACTTGGCATTTATTGAACGACATCTTTGGTTTATATTGTGTTTAATATGTCTACGGACTAGTAGCATATACTTTGGAATACTCTATGTGATCGACATATTAAAATTTTTTGGAAGCATCGCTTTGTTTCATTTGTTTTTGAACAAGTTTATTGTTGGTTGAAGTCCATCTCAAACCCTAGACGCCATGAGAGATGCAGCCGCCGCTGTAGCAAAGGAGCTCGAGTTAGTTTGTTTGGTTGGAAAGAATGATGCAAGAGTGGACTTAACAGTGAGCTAAATGGATTTCTGGTTAGTTTCTTTTCAGTTATCAATGAGGTTGCGTATTACAGGTAATATTCTTGTTCATCTGTTTAAAAAGATTCAGATATTTCGAATCTGGTTTTTCAGTCATGAAAAATGGAAATAATGGAATAGTCTTAGCTTTATTTTTGGTTTTCAAATTTGGGAAATTCAAGCATCTTTAGTTTATCTCTCAGCTTCTCTTTCCATTGCACAGTTAATCGGTTATTTGTTTTCAATTTGCAAATTCCCGTAAGGGTTTGGTAACCCTAAACGAGGGTTATTCTTGAAGACGTTTTTTTGGTTTTGGGGAAGAGAACAATTTAAATACAGAACAGAACATGTTGAAATCGGAGTGAGGAGTGTGAATAAGGGAAAGACAAAGAATTTGTTGAAAAAGAAAACAAAGTGCTGTGTATAACAAAAGACTATCAGAAATTTTTTTGATATTCGAGGGTTCTAGAGTATTACTCTGTTTTGTCGCAGAGTACATGAGGCTATAATGGTTGAAATTATTTTGTTGTTCAGAGATTGAGTTTTCTCTCTGATAGTGTTTAATTTCTTTAAAAGAATGTTATTATTCTTTGATACAAAGCCTTGAAGAATATTGTTGCAAAAAATCATTTAGAGAGAATCATTTGTACAGATTGGTAAAATATACTCGCTCCAATCACTGATGGTTTTGTGACTGCAGAACTAAGTGCAATCATAAAATTACCAGTGACTGTAGCTTGAGTTGGAATGTTTCTATTGGATAAGAAAGAGGGGTTGGTGCTCCTTGAGGCTTTGTGGCTTCTAAATTTTGTGTACTGAGTTGGTGCTCTTTGAAATAATATAAGGAATCTTACCGAGTGGTTTTTCTACCCCAGGAGGGTTTTCCACTCATGAAAATCATGGTGTTATGTGCATTGTCTTGTCTCAGTTTGTCTTACTGGTTTATGCTCTGATACTTCATGTCTTTAGCTCTTTTCATTTCATACTCAGTTTTGTTGAATTTATGTGATGGAACCTTTGCAATACTCGTTTAGATGTTTCATGTTTTTGTAAAAGACTCAATAACATTTTATTTTCTGAAAAGCATGAATCAAGTTTTTCAGTTGGGTTTATTGTATAATTCATGCTTCGTTAAAAGTATTATATCAAGGTGTTAAGTCTCATTTGTTCAGTCTTTTCAACTTTCATTCATCTGTGCTTATTGTGAATCAAAATTGCCAAGTTTATAAGGAGTTCTTGTTAAAATTATTACACTCTGATTCACCCCCCCCCCTCTCAGAGTGTCTCCACTTCCAACAAGTGGTATCAGAGCATTGGGTCCCTCATATAGGTCTGTCCTAGGGATTGTTCCTGGTCATTTGGAAGTTTTTTTTATGGCTCATTCTCAAGAAGGTGCATCTCTATCAAGAGCTCCTCTTTTTGATGGCACAGATTATGTGTTTTGGAAGATCAGGATGGAAACATACTTGATCTCTGTTGATGTAAATGTGTGGAACATTGTTACTACAAAATATGTTGTTCCTACTTCCATTCCTTCAGATCCTGATGCTAAAACTCAATATGAGTTAAATGCTAGAGCTAAGCATGCTCTGTTATGTGGTCTCACCAAGGATGTGTTTGTTAAAGTTATGCATTGTGCATCTGCTAATGAAATATGGAGTAAGCTAGAAACCATTTATCAAGGTGATACAAAGGTCAAGGAATCTAAAATTCTCACACTCAAGAATTAGTTTGAGTCATTGAGAATGAAATAAGATGAGATTATTGCAAATTATTTTCTTAGAATAGATGAAGTTGTGAATTCAAGAAGGGGTCTTGGTGAAAATGTTGATGAAAAAGATGTTGTCAGAAAAGTTATTAGAACATTACTTCCTAAATATGAAACTAAGGTGTCCACTTTAGAAGAAAAGAAAAGTTTTTCTATTATGTCTCTTGACAGCCTTCAAAGTATACTTACAGCTTATGAAATGAGGATTGGTAGTAATTCTTCTAATTCTAAAGAAACTGCTTTTAAAGTAGAAAAGAAAGAGGAACCAGATAGTGAGTCTGAACTTTCAGATGCTATAGAAGCTCTGCTAGTTAGAAAGTTAAAAAAAAATATAAGGGAAAACTACCCTTCAAATGCTTTAATTGCAGTAAAGCTGGACACTTTGCTGCTCAATGTCCCCTGAGTGATCAAAACAGTGAAGAAGAAAAATCAGAAAAAGTTTTCAGAAAGAAAAAATGGAACTCTAAAAAGAAATTCAATCCATTTCAGAAAAAGAAGAGTCTTTTTATAAAAGAAGATTCTGAAAATGATTCAGATGACTCACCTTGTGAAGGTGATGAAACTTTGTTTATGGCTGAAATAGAAACTTCCTCAAAGAAAGGTATAATGAACATATCAGAAGATAAATCTGATGACTTAGATCAAGGTGAAATTGATCTTGAAGGAGAATTACTTTGTGCTCTTAAGGAAATCAAAAGACTAAAGAAGCTTGTAGTTTCTCATGAAAGTGAAATTCAAACTTTGCAAATTGAATTAAAAGATTCAAAGCAAATAGTTGAAGATTTAAAAGTTTTACTTGCTGATAGTGAATTCAAAGTTAACACTTTCGAACAGCAAACTAATTCTTTGCATAAGCAGATTGAGCAGTACGAAAGTACCTTGCATTTAAATGAAATTTTAAACAAACAAAAACTATGCAAGAATATGACAGGTGTAGGTTTTGAGAGTGCTAAATCATCAAAACAGATTACTAAACCTACAAATAGAAACCAATTTCAAGCTTACAACAGAATGACACCTTTTAGGTTTGGATTCTTTCATGGTTACTGTTTTTACTGCAACAAGTTTGGCCATAAGGTTAACACTTGCAGATTTTTACAACATAGAACTTCTATGATTGGATACAATCAAACCTATGGTTTTCCAAACACCGTGAAGTGCATTAAGTGTAACACCTTTGGACATACTTCTTCTCAATGCAAATCAAAGGCAAATATTCATAAGGTATGGAAACCAAAGTTTGTCCCTAGTATTGAACAATCTATGATAGTGCAATCTGCATTCTTTTCAAGTAAGAAGTCACTGTGGGTGTTGGATAGTGGCTGTTCACACCATATGACAGGAGACAAAAATAGATTTATTCATTTTGAAGACTTTGATGGAGGTTTTGTAAGATTTGGTGATAATTCAGGAGCTTTCGTTAGAGGTAAGGGTACATTATTACTGAATGATGATACTCCAATACATGATGTGTATTTTGTTGAAGGATTGAAACACAACCTACTTAGTGTTAGTCAGATTTGTGATAGTGGTTATAATGTGTCCTTCACTTCTCATGGTTGTACTATAAAAACTAAGTCTGGTAAAATTGTAGCTGCTGGGTTGAGAACAATTGGCAATGTTTACAACCTGCTTGACTCCACAAACTATGAAATCAACGAAGGCATGTGTCTTATGGGTCAAGTTGAGGAAAATTGGTTGTGGCACAAACGTTTGGGACATGTGAACTTTGATAATCTGGTTCGAATTAGCAAGAATCAGAATGTTAGAGGCTTACCTATCTTGAGTAAACCAGAAAACTCTGTGTGCAAAGAGTGTCTTAAAGGTAAACAAACAAAAACAACTTTTAAATCTAAAGAACACTCTTCTACTAGACTGTTACAACATGTTCACACAGATTTATGTGGTCCAACTAGGACACAATCCATCAATGGTGAAAAATACTTCATGCTTTTTGTGGATGATTATACAAGAATGATATGGGTTACTTTTCTCAAACATAAATCTGAAGCATTTGTCAGATTTAAAATTTTCAGGAAAATGGTTGAACGTGAAACTGATTTAAAGCTCAAATGTTTAAGATCAGACAAAGGTGGTGAGTTTACATCACAAGAGTTTATAGATTATTGTGAGAAACATGGCATTAAAAGACAATATGCAGCTACCCGAACACCTCAACAGAACGGGGTGGTTGAAAGAAAAAATAGAACAGTTAAAGAGATGGCTCGCACAATGCTGAATGAAGCAAATCTGCCTGACAAATATTGGAAAGAAGCTGTTCACACAGCAATTTACATTTTGAATCGTGTGCAAATCAGGGTAAAATCCACTTTTACTCCTTATGAACTTTGGTATGGTAAAGCTGCATCAATTAAATACTTCAAAATTTTTGGTTGCAAATGTTATATAAAAAGAGATGAAGAAAATCTAGGTAGTTTTGATGCTAAGACTGATGAGGGTATCTTTCTTGGATACTCTACTCATAGCAAAGCTTATAGATGTTTCAATAATAGATTGAACAAGATTGTTGAAACTATTAATGTAAGATTCGATGAGCAATTTCTTCTAAGTGATGGTATGCAGGATGTTGAAGAGGATATTTCAATAAGACTGGAACAAGTTCCTAAATCCGCTGAAGCAGAAATTTCAAATGAAAAGAGTCCTCCACCAAGTCCTAAAACTGAAATTCCTTTACATACACCCTCTAGAATCATTACTAAAAGACATCCTCAAAGTCAGATTATTGGTGAAATGGATGTTGGAATCTTGACTAGGAGAAGAGCAAAAACTGGTGAACAAGCTCAAATGGCTGAGCATTATTGTCTGGTAACTGATTCTGAACCTAAGTCTGTTTCTAAAGCTCTTGTTGATGATTGTTGGCTGCATGCTATGCAAGATGAAATTAGTCAAATAGAAAAGAATAAAACCTGGGAACTTGTGCCTAGACCAGATGATAAAAATGTTATAGGGGGTAAATGGATTTTTAGAAATAAACTTGATGAATCTGGTAAAGTTGTTAGGAATAAAGCACGCTTTGTGTGTAAAGGCTATGCACAGCAAGAAGGTGTAGATTTTGGTGAAACATTTGCACCTGTTGCTAGGCTAGAGTCAATACGAATATTTCTGGCATATTCATGTTATAAAAACTTTAAAGTGTATCAAATGGATGTTAAAACAACATTCCTTAATGGTTATCTTGATGAAGAGGTATATATGGAACAACCAGAAGGGTTTGTCTCTGCAGATAAACCTGGTTATGTATACAAGTTGAAAAAGGCTCTTTATGGCCTTAAACAAGCTCCAAGAGCTTGGTACTCTAGGTTAGATGCCCATCTTACAACAAATGGATATACTAGAGGTGGTGTTGACAGTAACCTGTATGTCAAAATTGAAGGTAATGATACTTTAGTTGTTGAAGTTTATGTGGATGATATTATATTTGGCTGTCATAATGATGCCGTATCCAAAAAGTTTTCAAAACTCATGGAATCTGAATTTGAAATGTCCATGTTAGGTGAATTAACCTTCTTTCTTGGGCTTCAAGTAATGCAGCTTGAACAAGGCATTTTTCTCTCACAAACCAAATATGCAAAAGAGATGCTTAAAAAGTTCAATATGACAGATTGCAAACCTGTTAGCACTCCAATGGAGACTGGTTGTAAATTGACCAAGTCAGATGACTCACCTGAGGTAAATCAATCTGAGTATAGATCAATGGTTGGCAGCCTATTGTATTTAACTGCATCTAGGCCTGATTTGATGCATGCAGTTTGTTTGGTTTCACGTTTTCAGTCTGCCCCCAAACAATCTCATTTGATTGCTATAAAAAGGATATTCAAGTATATTCAAGGTACTTTAGACTTTGGCTTGTGGTATTCACGAAATAATGATTTTACTCTTGTTGGTTTTACGGATGCTGACTGGGCTGGCTGTATAGATGATAGAAAAAGCACCAGTGGTGCAGCTTTCTTCTTAGGAGATCGCCTTGTTGCCTGGCACAGTAAAAAGCAAGAATGTGTCACTTTATCAACTGCAGAATCTGAATATATTGCAGCAACAACTTGTTGTATGCAATTAATCTGGATGTCTCATCAACTTGCTAATATGGGTATTATAGTTGACAAGCCCATCTCCATCTTCTGTGATAATACTAGTGCCATCAGTCTTTCAAAGAATCCTGTGATGCACTCTCGCACTAAACATGTTGCTATTAAATTACTATTTCTACGAGAACAAGTGTTGGCTAATGAATTTCAAGTTTTATATGTACCTTCCCAGGCACAAGTAGCGGATATTTTTACAAAAGCTTTGTCTAAAGAAGTCTTTGAACGGTTAAGGGATAGATTGGGAGTGCTTTCTCAATCTGCTCTTGTCTCCACCTAATGCATGATTTAAGGGGGAGTGTTGCTTTGTTGATTTACTTTCCTTTTGTCCTTGTGTTTAAAAAAAAAAAAAGAAAAAAAAGGGGGAGAAAGTGGTATTTCATTTTGGCATTTCAGACATTGGCATTTCAGTTGATATTATAGTGGCATTGATTTTAGTTGATATTACAGTGGCATTGATTTGATATTACAGTGGCATTGATTTCAGTTGATATTACAGTGATATTACAGTGGCATTGGCATTTCAAGCATTGGCATTTCAGACATTGGCATTTCAGTTGATATTACAGTGGCATTGATTTCAGTTGATATTACAGTGATATTATAGTGGCATTGGCATTTCAAGCATTGGTATTTCATTTTGATATTACAGTGGCATTGGCATTTTATTTTGGTATTACAGTTTGGTATTCTTGTTTGATACAGATCAGATTGGGAGTTCATTATTCTGACAGTATTCATTCTTTTTACAGAATTGCATTTTACAGGTTCAGAGGATCTTGTATTTCTTACAGGTTTGCATATGACAAGGTTCAGTGTTGATTGTATATGTTGTATTTGTTGACAGTGGAATTCCTTACATTGATTTTGGTCCTTTCAGTTGACAACATATTTCATGGCAACGATGGTTTGAGTTTTTTTTTTCTTTTTAATTTTTTTGCCATCATGGACAAAGGGGGAGTTTGTTTCTCTTTGATACTTTTGTCCTTGATGACAAGAAAATAAAAAAAGGGAAAAGTTGTGTTGCTTAAATTTCATATTTTGAGGCGAGTGTATTAAGCATGTGGTTATATTCTTAAAAAGCCTTTCTCTCGGGCCAGGCTGGTGACACAGATACATTGAATTAAGCTGACTTGTTATATTTTAAAAAGCCTTTCTCTCGGGCCAGGCTGGTGACACGGATACAGTGAATAATGCTGACTTGGCATTTATTGAACGACATCTTTGGTTTATATTGTGTTTAATATGTCTACGGACTAGTAGCATATACTTTGGAATACTCTATGTGACCGACATATTAAAAGTTTTTGGAAGCATCGCTTTGTTTCATTTGTTTTTGAACAAGTTTATTGTTGGTTGAAGTCCGTCTCAAACCCTAGACGCCATGAGAGATGCAGCCGCCGCTGTAGCAAAGGAGCTCGAGTTAGTTTGTTTGGTTGGAAAGAATGATGCAAGAGTGGACTTAACAGTGAGCTAAATGGATTTCTAGTTAGTTTCTTTTCAGTTATCAATGAGGTTGCGTATTACAGGTAATATTCTTGTTCATCTGTTTAAAAAGATTCAGGTATTTCGAATCTGGTTTTTCAGTCATGAAAAATGGAAATAATGGAACAGTCTTAGCTTTATTTTTGGTTTTCAAATTTGGGAAATTCAAGCATCTTTAGTTTATCTCTCAGCTTCTCTTTCTGTTGCACAGTTAATCGGTTATTTGTTTTCAGTTTGCAAATTCCCGTAAGGGTTTGGTAACCCTAAACGAGGGTTATTCTTGAAGACATTTTTTTGTTTTGGGGAAGAGAACAATTTAAATACAGAACAGAACATGTTGAAATCGGAGTGAGGAGTGTGAATAAGGGAAAGAAAAAGAATTTGTTGAAAAAGAAAACAAAGTGCTATGTATAACAAAAGACTATCAGAAATTTTTTTGATAGTCGAGGGTTCTAGAGTATTACTCTGTTTTGTCGCAGAGTACATGAGGCTATAATGGTTGAAATTATTTTGTTGTTCAGAGATTGAGTTTTCTCTCTGATAGTGTTTAATTTCTTTAAAAGAATGTTATTATTCTTTGATACAAAGCCTTGAAGAATATTGTTGCAAAAAATCATTTAGAGAGAATCATTTGTACAGATTGGTAAAATATACTCGCTCCAATCACTGATGGTTTTGTTACTGCAGAACTAAGTGCAATCATAAAATTACCAGTGACTGTAGCTTGAGTTGGAATGTTTCTATTGGATAAGAAAGAGGGGTTGGCGCTCCTTGAGTCTTTGTGGCTTCTAAATTTTGTGTACTGAGTTGGTGCTCTTTGAAATAATATAAGGAATCTTACCGAGTGGTTTTTCTACCCCAGGAGGGTTTTCCACTCATGAAAATCATGGTGTTATGTGCATTGTCTTGTCTCAGTTTGTCTTACTGGTTTATGCTCTGATACTTCATGTCTTTAGCTCTTTTCATTTCATACTCAGTTTTGTTGAATTTATGTGATGCAACCTTTGCAATACTCGTTTAGATGTTTCATGTTTTTGTAAAAGACTCAATAACATTTTATTTTCTGAAAAGCATGAATCAAGTTTTTCAGTTGGTTTTATTGTATAATTCATGCTTCGTTAAAAGTATTATATCAAGGTGCTAAGTCTCATTTGTTCAGTCTTTTCAACTTTCATTCATCTGTGCTTATTGTGAATCAAAATTGCCAAGTTTATAAGGAGTTCTTGTTAAAATTATTACACTCTGATTCACCCCCCCCTCTCAGAGTGTCTCCACTTCCAACACTTATATCATCAAATCTGAAAATCAACAACACATTACTCACCCAGATCTGATGATCTCCTCACAACCAAGAAATATGGTACGATCTAAGATGCTTCCTTGTCTTAAATTTCAACTTCTTGGCTATTTCAAATGATACCAAGTTGTCTATGCTACTAATGTCAATACCTGTAATTTTCCACCTGACTTGCAAATAGTTTGAAAACAAATTTCTTCACCAAAGGAGCTCTTTCTTCTCTTTTTGAGACTTCAAAAACCCCTTTCTTTATGATCAAACATTCTCTTGAATTTTTTTTTCAAAGACTTCTCAAACACTCTCAATCGGCAACTTGCACAAAACACACAATTAATTCATTACGACTTCCTAGATCTCAACTGCTTAGAACTCCCTACACACCTAAAACAATTCTCTTTTTAACTCTTTAGTACAACTATAATCTCTACCTGTAGGTCCTGGCGTAAGGAGTACACTCTTAGGATCTTTTGGCTCTTATAACATTTAAGGTAAACGAAAGTAGAAAACCCTTAATGGGGAGTCATCCTTCACCACCAAACACAAATTGAATCCCATAAACAAAAATTATATACAAATTTATTCACTCCAAACTAATTTCCAATACTGTTTTTCTTTTACAATTAATTATATAGAATTAACTGAAGAGATCCTCTTATAAGGACTACCAAAAATTAATGATTTCTTTTATATTAAATCATCAAAGAAAGTTTAGATACTTTATGTCTTTCTTACAACTTTCCTTTGGCAAGAAGTCATTTATAAGCCCTTCTTTCAATCTGCCATCTTCCTATGCTTACTCTACCATATTTTCTTCCTCACACATTTGCATATTACACCGTCCACTATTTCTTTTCAATTATGCTCTCCTATTATTCTACTCTTTTAAATTTGCTATCTTTGGCATCCATCTTCCTATGCTTACTCTACTATCTTTTCTTCCTCACACATTTACATATTACACCCTCACTCTTTCTTTTCAATTATGCTCTCTTATTATTCTACTCTTTTAAATCTGTAACTTTTATCTTATTTTCCTATTACATATTAAATCTCCAATTTGCTGTATACTCTTTCTTTTCCTCCCCCAAATTAAAATTCCTTTTAGTGCAGCTACATCTTCTCTTGGAAATTGACCTATAAAATCACAATGCTTACCTTTTAACTATTCTCTCTCTCTATTTATACACTCCATCATGCCTTATTCACTAGTTGTTCTTCTATTTCTCTTCTTTAAACTCCAAGATAGATTCCTTTTTATGACTAGGTGTATACAATTAGTTTTAAATATCATTTCTCAATAATAAAATATAATTATTTATTATGATTTTTAATGTAAATAAAAATATAAGTACTATTGATTGTTTGACTATTAAATTAATGATATTTAAATAAAATAATATTCTCTTTCAATTTGGTCTTTATATTTGGACCAAATAATATGCTAATAATATGTCAATAATATTTGATATTGACATATGTTTGAGAGGCCTATGACATTTTGGATTCTATATTAGTTTATCTAATATGGCCCCTTTAAAAGAATGGTTGTTTGAGGTGATCTTTAAATGAGGGTGTCTTCCCTCTCCAGTGTTTATACTTATATTGTAATTATTGTAATATTTTTACATTATTAGCATTAATATATTATAGACGACAACCTTTTACCTAAACAATTAACAATAAAATAATCCTTCAATTTTCTTTAAAAAATTAAATTAATGATTAGTGTCAATATAATATTGAAATTTTAAAAACCACATATAACAATAAAACAACTTTCTTTGTTCTCATAGAACAACTAATATTTTGATGGAGGTCCAAATCTGTGAGCACGACAACCCAGCAAGGACATGAAGCCCGCAAACTCCAAGCCAGTGAGAACCTTCAACAACCAATATTTTAAAGGGTTCAAGTTTTTTTATTTGATATAAAACGTAATGTACCAAAATAAAACAAGAATTATGATATTTATTGTATTGAATGAGACAACAATATTTTCACTTTATACTTCGTATGATTCTGTGTTTCCTTTGTGATGTTCAATGCTCCACATATGTTGGAATCCAAGAAAAATGACATTAAAGTCATGTAATCGACATCATTGGAACCAAGAAGACGAAGACAAGCATATGAGTCGGGCATAAATTTCAACACCATGATTATCATTATATTTAAATACTAGTAATTGTATAAAAAAGAGATTCAATGATTAATATGTTAATAGTAAAACATACTTTGAATAGCATATTGGAATGTACAATATCATGAAATAATATTTATAACTATTTAATTAAATTATGAAATTTTTAAATAACACAATGAAGAAAACAAGTGTTCACTTTTCAATAATAAAAAGATTTATATGTTGCAAAAAGATTTATATGTTGCAGTTTCTTATTTGGACAAAAACCACAAATAGTCAAAATGAAAAACTGCAATGCACATTAATATAGATTGTGGAAACCATATGCCTTCCCCCAAAAATACCAAACCTTGTCTAAGAGAAAAGGTTTAGGAAAACATTATTGATTATTTGGTGAAATATATAAACCTTTTTTTTCTGAGTCTTACAATTGTTTAATATCATTTATTATTTGGCCCACTTGCTAGTTGTCAAATCCTATATAATTATTCTTGTTTTGATTCAATTAAAAAAAATAAAATTATAGCCATAAAATTTAGGACTTCACCCATCATTTAAAAGCATTAAAATATTCTTTAAAAAATATTGTAATCTAATCATTAAATTTTAGACATAATTATAAATTTTTCAAAATATTTGTCTTAGAGAAAACAAGAATTATTGTGTTATCAAATGTCAAAAGTGGTATTTAATATTTTGGCCTAAACATCATTTGGAAAGCATCCATTTCGTAATATGGCCTTCTCACATCAAAATTGAGACATGAAGGGTCATGCATAAGGAGACCAATTTCGGGAGGAGAAAAGGTGTCCATTTAGGGTTTTGAATAGTCAGTGCAAGCTACATAGTGCTCAAAATGTTTAAAGACTAAGTGGGTTTGAAATTGGTACCCATGAGGAGTCACTTGGAGATTTATTTATTATATTATTTTGTCTATTGGCTATTCATTCTCCAAGGTGTGGGTTTTTTCAATTGGTTTTGGCTCCTTGTTTTGGGAAAATGGTAGTAGTTTTTCCTCTCCTATTTGGCTATAAATTGGAGGCAAGACATAGTTGTTTAATTCATTAGTTGATCATAATTTCCAAGTAATTCTGGGATCATTTGGAGAAGTGTAGCTTGTTGGAGTAATTTTAAGACAATTATCTAATTATTTATTAATTAGTTCCTTTAGTTTCTTTTTCACTTAAGCTAAACTTAGGTTCTTTATTTATCTTGGTGTTATGTTATTTTAGTTGAGTTCACTTAGAGGAACATCTAGTTATCTTTTTTAGCTTGTAGTTGGACTTAATTTAGCTCCTACTTTGCATTGCTTTAGTTCATCTAATTTTAGGATTGGGACATCTCTTTCTTTCTATAAAGAAAGTCATCCATTCGTTGTAATTGCACCTCCAATATTGTATCTGTCATTATTTTGTGCAGTAATACAAAATTTTCTAGTTGTTATAGATCATACAATCTTTTCAGATGATTCTTGGCTCCTGTGGTTGATCATTAACTTCTACACGGTATTAGAGTTTTTCTATCAAGTTCTTGTCTGCATGCTTGGGGGATCCAAATTGAGATGAATTTTTCGTGCAGTTTGAGCTCAAAAAAAGGTTGCCATCGCATTCATGACATTGACAAACCTTAAGATCAACTATTGTTTCATCAAAATTGGAGCAATTGAAATTTTGGGTCAAATTGGCTGAGAGCACAAAAATTGTGACAAAATATGGGGTAGCTGAAAAATATGGGCACTTTGGCACAAAATAGAGGTCACGATCGTGCTCAAGAGGCTCAAGAACCCTAAAATTCACTACCAAATTGTAAAAATGGAGATCAAGAAAAAAATTATTGTTTTTTTAGTGGCAAGAATTTTAGTATAGATCCATATGGGTTAGTACCACTCGTGTCAATGCGAGCATCAACAAAAAAATTATGCAGGAAAGGGTACAAAAAAAATTTCAAGTTTGATATTTTGTTTGGTTTCAAATTTTTTTTTTGAAATTTTTAATTAAAAATCAAAAGGTGCATTTTTTAAGGTTAAAAAAAAGAGCTTTTAAAAAAGGTCAAAGAAGGGTATGTACTCTCTTTCTATAGAAAAATTACTCCTTTGAGCAATGTTGATGATGTCATTAACAATCATCACCTTTGTTTGGTAGACCTACTAAAAATCATGCATAGCTAAATTTAGCAGATCTCTTTTATTTTTTCCCTCCAACCCATAAGAAGAAGCATTTGGTTTTTTGGTCATAAGTTCATCATACATAGTCAAAATCGAGCAAACAAGATATCATTGGAAATATAGATTTGGAGTTGATCTTATTTTTTAGGTGGTTTGATCAGATTCTACACTAATTTTCCATAATAGGCCTCCAAAGTTAGCCATCAATTTTGCGCTTTCGGGGCCATATCTTGCACATCTTGACTCTTTTTTTTGACTTCCATACATTGTCAAAAATCTGTTAGAGTCCCCTATTTGTATCACAGGTCATTTTTTGAATATTTTTCATTAATAACTCATATCTCAATCTTGTCCTTTTTGGGTTCTTTCTAAGAAAATGTGCAAATCAGTTGCTTTTTTAGTGATTCAAGTGGATTTTTTTGTCATTGAGAGGATATTTACTGCTATATCGGTCCATTTCTGTACTCTTTTAATTTTTCATGGATCCAAATCATATTTCTCCCCTTACTCCATTTAACTATCATGGTTAGAAAAAATAAATGGAGATTCACTTGAAACACCAAGGGTTATATAGAGTGACCATGGGTACAAAAGGTGAACCTACAAGTGTTGTTAAGAAGAAAAACTGGTTTAATAGGTGTGATGAGGATTTTGGAACATTATGCATGTCTATCTCTCCACATCCTGTCTTTCATGTTCTGTCTTACACAACACCCAATGAGATATGGAATACATTGGACTCCCTATTTGGAAAGCAAGATGCATTAAGGAGTTTCTACTTCGAGAACAAGCTTATTGGATTGAATCTCAATTATTTTGATAGTATCCAAGAATTCTTCACCAAAATAAAGTCTCTCAGATTATAGGTGAAGTTGTGCAAAATTGAGAAGGAGGACTCTCGATGGATTCTCTCTATCCTTGCCAAGCTTGGTCCTGATTATTTAATTTTTGTACTTATTATGTCATGCCTTCACTTGATGAGTTTGCTTCTCAACTAACACAAGAAAAAAAAAGTTAGTTTAGATGGGGAGATCGAAGTCTTCCAAATCATAGGCTCTTATTACTTCCGAGAATTCTGTAGATTAGAAAACTTCAAATGGAAAAGGTAAGAAATAGAAACATAAGCATTCCAAGTCACATAAGTAGCCCAAGGACACACAATCGCACAAGTCACATGAGTAGCCCAAGGAGACACAATCACATGATTCTTTAGATTGTTCTTCCTCTTCCAAGAGGTCATCATCAATGAAGGAGAAGTTGAAATGTGCATATTGCATTAAGCCAAGAAATGATGAGCATCAGTGTTATGCAAAGAAGATTGATATGAGCTGACACATCTGTAAGGAAGTTAAGTAGCAGAACAACTTCCTACACTAACCTTGAGAGGAGGGTAATACAAAAATTTTTACAGATCGTCACAAAAGTTATAGAAAATAGAAATATATATAATAACATTCAAACCATAACACAATGATTTACGTGGGGAAAACCCTTAGAAAAACCCCACACTCCAAAAGCTGCCCAATATATTATTCCACAATCAAAACAAATTACAATATACTTGCAAAGAAAGCTCTTCATAGGAGTACCACTAATCAGAGATTCAGAGGTGACTCAATAGCCATAAGACTCTTACACACAACCTCTATCTCACACACCTCATATATAGGAGATACAATACAAGAAACTGTCAAACGATATTACAAAACCATGGGCTAAAACCACCCAATAAGGTGTAGTCGACCTTATCTGCCTTCTAGATGCCCTATGATGTGTCCCTCCCTTTTTACAACTCATTTATGTGTCCGATGTATTTCCTATTTCCTATTTCCTATTTCAGGAGTACAAACTTCTGAAGGCCATAACTTGAGAACCGCGTGTCCGATTGGCAAACTGTTTGAAGCACCGGAAAGCTCGCAAAGTGATCTATTGCCTCATAAATTGCTACACCATTTACACCCACTTTTCAAAGTATTTTGGGGCCTCTAAATTCCTCAAAATCAAATTAAAACCTTTCATTAGACCCCTCCAAAATGAAAAAATTAATATCTTCAAAACTATCTATGATCTTGCAACATAACTTTACAGGGAGAATTTCGCACCATTTCGTGCTCAAATGAAAAATTAATATAAATAGGAACCTCATGTAAATGCAAGGTTGATACACTATTTTCCCAACAAATCTCTCACTTGTTGAACACCTTGCAAGAGAAAAGGAAGTATCAACACAATAAATCAATTGCTAGGGGCCATGAGGCCCATAGACTTTGAGGACCTTTTGAACTTCTCTGTGATCACAACCTTAATTAAAGAATTTTCAACATTCATAAAAGTTTCTACCTTAACCAACTTCACCCTACCATCTTCGACCATATATCTGACAAAATGATACTAAACATCAATGTGCTTGGTTCGGGCATGAAATGTCGGGTTCTTAGCTAGGTAGATCGCACTCTGACTACCACAATAAAATGTCACGACTCCTTGTTTTATTCCAATATCTAAACATACTCTCTTAGGCCAAATGGCCTCTTTATAATCATGAGTAGCTTCCATACACTCTGGTTCAGTAGTGGACAAAGCAACCACAACCCATCGCTTACTCATCCAACTAATTGCACCACCAAATAAAGTAAACACATAAGCACTGGTAGATCTTCTGCTATCAATATCACCTACCCAGTTTGAATCCACATAACCATGAATATCAAGGGAAATCACGTCTCCAATTGAATGACCATGATAACACAAATAATACTCTGAGGTATCCTTCAAATATATAAAGACTCTTTTGACTACATCCCAATGAAAAATAACAGAATTAGACATAAATCTGGACAAAACTCCCACTTCTTGGGCAATATCTGGTCTAGTACAGATCATAGAATACATCAAACTTCCAACTGCACTTTGGTAAGGCAATTTGCTCATGTCTTCCATCTTCGATGGGGATGTAGGACAATTTGCAGTAGATAATTTTGTTCCAACTGTAAAAGTAACACACAATTGTCTACAATCCTACATGTTGAACCTCTATAACACTGAATTCACATACTTACTCTAGCCTATCCATAGCTTTTTGTTCACTCTATCTCTTCTAATTCCATCCCAAGAATGTATTTCATTACACCAAGATCTTTTATTTCAAATCTAGCAGCAAGCTAAGACATTAGTTCTAAAATAATACATTTCCCTTTATGAATGAATAACATATCATCAACATACAATGCAATGTATAGAAAATGATCAGTATTAGATTTATAATAAACACAGTGATCTAATTTAGAATGTTCAAATCCCAAACTCAACACATATGTAACAAATTTTTGGTACCACATCCTAGGACTCTATTTAAGGCCATACAAAGATTTCTTTAATTTACAGACCAAATTACTTTTACCTTTCACCACATAGTGCTCCGGCTGTGTCATAAAAATATCCTCCTCCAAATCACCATGAAGGAAAGCAGTTTTCACATCCATTTGCTCAACCTCTAAATCATATGCAACAACAATAGAAAGAAAAATTCTAATGGATGTAATTTTTGCAACAGGAGAAAATATCTCACCATAATCAACACCCTCAACCTGAGAGTAGCCTTTTGCAACCAACCTTTCTTTGTACTTCTCAATGCTTCCATCTGAACCAATATTTTTCTTGAACACCCATTTTCAACCAACAAGATTCCGTCCTTAAGGCAATGGTACAAGATCCCAAGTATCATTCTTTTTCAAAGCTACCATTTCTTCTTCCATAGCAATCTTCCAAGATTCTGCATCATTCCTACCTAGTGCCTCTTCTATAGATTTCGCTTCATCCACATTAGTATTGAAAGAAAAAATACATCTCCAATCATCAAGTGAATACCTTTTAGGTGGTTTTCTATGTCTTATAGAGCTTCGAACAAGCTAAGTTGGAGGTTCTTCCTCTTCTTCTGAAGATTTAGAGCTAGATGAGCTCTCCTCAACTTCTTGCCTATCTAGGGGTCTTGATTCAACTCTTTCAAGTGTAGAAGTAAATTGAATCACATCTTCCTTTTTAGTCTATCCTATCTACAATGTAACAGAAGGCGACTTAATTTCTCTAAAAATAACACTTCTACTATGAATTGCCTTTTGTACAACAGGGTCCCAAAGCTCGTATCCTTTCACACCATAACTATACCCAATGAATATATATTTCACAACCTTGCTATCCAACTTTGTCTGCTTCTCCTTTGGTACATGTGCATATGCCTCACAACCAAAAACTCTAAGATGTCTCAAAGAAGGCTTGTGACCCGACCATGCTTCCATAGGTGTTTTATCAACATGGGCTGATAAAGGAGACCTGTTAATCAGGTAGCAAGTAGTGGCAACAGCTGGGCAAGTGCAAGGTAATGAGTCACAAATTTGCGGAAGTCCGCACGTTGGAAAATGCGCTCTTATAAACGGGGGCCCATTTTCAAAAAATGGGGGCCCATTTGTGCTTTGGGATCCCAAGCCGAAAGGTAATGGGGGTCCGAAGCAAAAAAAAATGGGCCCCTGTTTTGTTCTAAAACGGGGGCCCGCTTTCAAACAAAACAGGGGCCCATTTTGTTTGAAAGCGGGCCCCCGTTTCTAAATGGCATTTTTCCTTTTTTCTCCACAAGCCGCCCTTGTTTGAAAATGGGGGCCTGTTTTGTGGAAGTTGATTCCACAACCTACCACTTGGCTCGGGATTAGGCCCGGGATAGGCTTGGGATGGCCACACCTGAGACATGGACCTGCAAATTCAAATCTCCATGAATGAAAGCACAAATATGAACTTCAGAAATAGTTTACGCACCTCTAATCAGAGAATTTTTATACGAAATTAAAACCCATTTCAGATTATACTGTCTAGATTCTAAATATGTAAATTTATTTAAAAATTGATTATTTTAACTATTTTTCATTTAATTTATACTAAATCAGGTCCATAAATTTGAAATATTAACTAATTTTGTTAATTTAATAACTTTTTTATTTTAAAGAATTTTGGAAAAAAAATTATATGTCATCTATCTACACAAAATTCTTTTGTATTTAAAAAAAAGAAAATCAACAAATGTTAAGTTTACATCAAATTATGTGGGTCATACACGTCAAATTTTTAAAAAGATAATTACGGCCATTAAAAAATTAATTAAAAAAATAATATTAGAAAAAAAAAAATAGAAAAATATGCTCATCAATCTTCAGTGTGTTACAAACCATTTCCCAAAACGGTTTGAGAAAATAATTTTAATTGTGTCAAAAAGTGTGGGTCGTACACATGCATGGTATGGTCCTGAAACAGACATTTTTAAAACATAGTTTTCAGAACTCCATTTAAAAAGTTATTTTTTATTATGTGGGTATTAAAATAAATTATATATTTGGAAAGTACACTCAGAGGGCTATATTTTATATTCCTGACTTTTTCCAAGATTCAATATCTAAGTGTTTCAAAATTTAAGCTCAAATGAGACAAAATCTGAAAATCAGGGAAAACACTTCCACTTTTTGGCCAAAAGTGGACTCATCTTCTTGCACTAACCCAGCTTTAGCCCAAAATTTTTGTTCTAGTCCAACACCACTCAACATACTCCTAGCCTTCTCCATCATTGTCCTATTCATTCTTTCTTCTACTCCATTCTGCTATGGAGAATACAAAGTTGTATTTTGTCTGTTAATGCCATAGTCTTTACAAAATCTATCAAAATCATTAGAGAAAAACTCATTGCCATTATGAGTCCTCAAACTTTTAATCTTCTTTCCAGTCTGCAACTCAACCATAGCTTTAAATTCTTTAAATTGGTTGAAAACTTCAGATTTACTCTTTAGAAAATATACCTATGTCCTACTAAAATCATCGATAAATGAAACATAATATGTGGATATTCCAATCGAAGGAATATCTACAGGACCAAACACATCAGAATGAATATGATCCAAAACACCACAAGTTTTATGAAAACTTGAGTAAAAATGAACGTGGTTTTGTTTTCCATAAACACAATGCTCATAGAAAGAAAAAGTCAAGATTACAATCATTCAAACCTTCAACAAGGTTTTTATTTTTCAAGGTCCTTAGACCCTTTTCTCCAATGTGGCCAAGCCTTTGGTGCCATAACATTGCCTTCTCTGTAGGTAACTTTGCTTTAAAAGAAAGAGCACTCTTAGGTACCCAAAAACTATTTCCATCTGCTGAAGGTGAGACCCTCAAATCTTTTACAAATTTAATTTTTACAAAAGTGTTATTACACTCAACAGCGTATGCGTATAGCTTATACAAAGTATCGAACCTGACACCTCTAGCAATTACCATAGCACCCTTAATCATCTTACATCCTGCTTCATAAATCACTACCTGCACACCCACATCTATCAGTTTTCTCATAGATAACAAATTTCATTTTGAACCAGGGATATGCATCACACCATTAATCCTTTTTATTCTACCATCAGAAAACCTGATTCTAACTTTACCTCAACCAACAATCTCTAAATGTGAATCATGACCCAAGTACACCTTACCTCCATTAAATTTTTCATATTTAGAAAACCAATCTCTATTGGAAGTCATATGAAAAGATGCACCTAAGTCAATTAACTAGGCATCATTACCTTCATGAGTTGCCAAAGCTGCAATAAATGCATCACCATCTTCCTTCTCAGACTCAGAATAAAAATCAATCTTCTTATTTTCTTCTTTGTAATCCTTACAGATGTGACTTGGTTTACCACAATTCCAGCAAATGACTTTGAACTTTCCAAGAGATTTCGATCTCCCTCTCGATTTGCACTTATCGCGCTTCTCATTCGTCTTGCCTTTCTCCTTATGTCTTCCATGAATAGTTAGGGCTTCTTTCAAACTGTTGGATACCTTCCTTTGCATCTCTTCACCAAGTAGGGCACCCACCACATCTTCAGACTTTAAAACAATAGAAGTACTACCGATAACCATAACAAGAGAATCCCATGAATCAGGCAAAGAAAAAAGAAAGATTAGCATTTCTCCTCTTCATTCATCCTAACACTGACAAATACTAATTGAGCCACCAACATATTGAATGCTTCTAGGTGGTCTGCAATTCATCCACTCTCTTTCATCTTCAAGGAATACAATATCTTTCTCAAGAAAAGATGATTTAATAAAGATTTCACTTGATACATTTTACCAGGCTTAGTCCATAGCTTCTTTGTAGTGTTTTCTTCATGGAAATTGATTAGAACAGAGTTTGCCAGGCACAATCTGATTAGACCCTTAGCTTTTTGGTTCATAACATCATACTGAGCCACCGCAATAGGGTCTGAGGGCCTTTGGACATTTGCATCAACAACATCCCATAGATCTCCATCTATTAGTAGATATTTCATCTTTAGCTTCCACATCTCAAAATTTGTTCCATTAAATTTCCCCACCTCTATTTTCCCTGACGAGCTTGCCATCTGAAAATTCCTACAACAGGATCAAAAAGTGTCTTCTGCAGAACCTCCCACTCAAATCTAGATTAGTTCAAAAAACCCAAACACCCACAACTGAAACCAAAGGTGATCAATCTCTGATACCAATTGTAAGGAAGTTAAGTAGAAGAACAATTTCCTACACTAACCTTGAGAGGAGGGTAATACAAAAAGTTTTACAGATCGTCATAATAGTTACAAAAAAAAAATAGACATAGTAACATTCAAACCATAACATAGTGATTTACGTGAGGAAAACCCTTTCGGGAGAAAAAACCCACACTCCAAAAGCCACCCAATATATTATTCCATAATCAAAACATATTACAATATATTTCTAGAGAAATCTCTTCACAGGAGTACCACTAATCAGATATTTAGAGGTAACCCAATAGCCATAAGGCTCTTACACACAACCTCTATACCTCATATATAGGAGATATAATACAAGAAACCGTCAAACGGTATTACAAAACCATGGGCTAAAACCACCTAATAAGGTGTAGCCGACCTTATCTCCCTTCTAGATGACCTATGATGTGTCACTCCCTTTTTATAGCTCATTTATGTGTCTGATGTATTTTATATTTCCTATTTCAGGATTACAAACTTTCAAAGGCCATAACTTGAGAATCGTGTGTCCGATTGACAAACCGTTTGAAGCGCCAGAAAGCTCGTGAAGTTCTATATTTCCTTGTAAATTGCTGCACCATTTAATCCCACTTTTCAAGGCATTTTGGGGCCTCTAAATTCCTCAAAATCAAATTTAAACCTTTCATTGGACCCTCAAAAATGGAAAATCTAATATCTTCAAAACTAGTTGTGATATTGCAACATAACTTTACCAGAATGCTTATCTAGACAACCAAAAGCTTCGGGGAGAATTTTGCACCATTTCGTGCTCAAATGACAACTTACTATAAATAGTAACCTCATGTAAATGCAAGGTTGAGACAACATTTTCCCAACAACATCTTCCATAGAAGCACACTATTTATCCACCTTCATCTAGTACATCTTCTTCCACCATTTCAAGACCTAGATATTTTGGGTATTTATCTGTGACACATGGTTAAGACAAGATGAAAGGTCATGGTCTATTTGCATCAAAATATTCTTAGTCGTCTAGGTTTCTTCTTGATTCAAGAGCTTCACATCATAAGGCATCATCAGAGGGTATGTTCTCTTCTTTTGATAATCATTCATTTCTATAGATTTTGATGCATAATAACACTTACATGAGAATTAATGCAAGTGATTCTATTAAGGTTGATGGTGGTATATTAAATAATGTTATATGTTCCCTTCATTATCTTTCGACCTTCTTTCCATCTACTAGATTACTCGTAGTGAAACATGCAATATAATTTAGTCCACCCTTGATTCAATCCTTATTAGTGATCTTTATAGTAGAGAGCTTTTTGTAGAAGGCAATGTTGATCATGCATCATGGTTGTATGAGTTCTCTCATTTTGTTCATTTTGAGCATGCATCTGGTCCCATCTCTTATGCATCAATAGTAAATCATAAATATGAGGAGAGGTTTGGTCACTTGAACCTATGTGTGCTTTGGTCATTTGTAGTGGTCCCTGAGACTTGTTTTGATCCTCTTTCTCCTCTTGGTTCTTCAAACATCAATTCAATTTAGCAGGTTGATCATTCCCTTCTATATTCAACAAAGTGGGATGAGTACTTGCTAGATATCGTAAGATTATTTGATACATCACACACTCTATAAATTGGGGACATGAATGAGGATACTCCATTTCTCTTTGATGGTGGTTTGAGCATTCCTATCACCCCATATTCAATGCCTGTAGAGATTGTTCATCAGGAATCTTCATAATTGTTTGTATTTTCTTCAGTTGATTTGGCATTTTTTTATTCAGATAGTTGGATAGTGGAGCAATCTTCTAGAGACTATTCCTTCCATCTCCTTTCATGGAGTTGTTTCAGCCTTTGAGACTTGACTTGTTTCTTTCTAAGGGGATTAATGTGGGTTTTTATTATTGGATCTCCATCAACATACATCCTTGAGCCTTCATATTCAACATTGGAGCTTCTTCATTATAGGGAGGGATACATTATTTCTTCTTCTCTTTCTTATGGGGGGATATTTATTGTACTTTTATGATCAATTCAGTACTTGGGGGTACATCTTGAGTCCTTCATACCTTTTTAATTTCATTGCATCTCTCATTTTTGGAAAAGGGTTTTTTCCCATTTGGGTTTTCTCATTTTCTCCATTTAGAGAGACCTCATTGGTGTGATTTGACTTGGTTTATAAATGAGTACCTAATCAGGCCTTAGTTGTCAGGTTTCATTCATGCATGCATTTTGCATTGTTATTAGCTCTTTAGCTTATCCCTAAGTTAATCTTAACAAGGGGTGTTGGAGTAATTTAGGAAAATTATCTATTTATTTATTAATTGGGTCCTTTAATTAATTTTTCACTTAACCTTAATTTAGGTGCTTTAATTTATCTAGGTGTTAATATATTCTTTTTTAGTTGAGTTCACTTAGAGGCACTTCTAGTTATCTTTTTTAGCTTGTAGTTGAGCTTAATTTAGCTCATACTTTGCATTGGTTTAGTTCTTAATTTAGAGTTAGGTTATCTCTTTCTTTCTATAAAGGAAGTCATTCATTCATTGTAATTATACCTCCAATATTGTATCTTTCTTTTTTTGGTGCAATAATACAAAATTCTCTAGTTGTTATAAAACATAAAATCTTTGCTTGATCTTTTTTGTGTGATAGGTCCTTTTCTTGTAGATTATTCTTGGCTCTTGTGGTTGATCATAAACTTCTACATAGTGAATTGTATCATTGTGATGTTTTCTCTTTTGAAGAATAATAATATAATTGCCCTTGTTCTTTGGTGGAGTTTGTTCTCAAAAGGGTTGCTCCACATAAATTTGTTGTCTCTTTTGGTATGATTGATTTAATATTTATGATGAATGGTGCAACACATGTTTATTTTATATATAGTTTAATATTTGGTAATATTTTTAGATTTGTAGTCACATAAGAAAGTTAATATTGTGACCTTTCTCCACCTTGTTTCTTAACACAAATTCATAAAAAAGAGAGTGAGGGATGATAAGATTATTTTTAAGAGTTGATAATTTTTTACCTTCACTTTGTGCTTAGCTAGACCTAGAAGGGTATTCCTATAGGAAACATTTAACAAGATTTGAACACTATAGGATTTTGCCAAGATCTAGGGCACAATGAAAAGCATAAAAGAGAGACAATAGAATGATAAGAACAAACTGTATTCTCATCAATATGCAAATGATCAACTGGATTAACCAATACAATGAATATAGGCCTGCTTATATAGGCAAGGCCATATGGATGTACGAGCACACAATTATGACATGTGGCTCAATGAGAAACAAGGGTAGGTAAGAAATAATAGGGGTAGGTAGGATAAATAATATAATATTCCATAAGACGTGGATGACCCACCGAATGTGGAGTGTAACAGCAAAATAAGACCAAAAAAGGTGGAATTTCTCCTACAAGCTCTATCCCTATGTGCACACTTCCCTAAGTGTCTCAAATCCAAACTACGAAGAGATGCATTATCCTAAGTTAACTTAAGTAAAGTGTAATAATATCCAAAATGAATATTTATTTAGATCAACACCCCCCCTTAAGTGCAACTTAGGGGAATGAAGACTCAAGTCAACAATGCAAGATGGGTCTCGACTACTAGGCCATGATAGGTACCCATGTACAATATGCAAATGCAATAAAAACTATGCAATGCAATCTCTCACAAATGGAGAAAGGGAGAAAACCCAGTGGGAAAAAATTCCCCCCCAAAAGAGAGATGAATGTACAAAAGACTCTCAAAGAGGAAAAAGTCCCCCCCATAAGAGAGGAAGAAGAAGTTACTGACCCCCCCTAATGACACATCTCACACCCCCAAGAGAGCTCGCAACTACTGGAACTTACTCTCGGTGAAAGGTTTGGTGAATATGTTAGCAACCTGCTCCATTGTAGGACAATACTGCAAATCAATGACCTGCTCCTGAATGAGCTCTCTGATATAGTGCATATGAATCTCAATGTGTTTGGTCCGCTGGTGCTGGACCGGGTTCTTCGAGATCACAATAGCACTCTGATTGTCGCAATGTAGAACTATCGGCCATGGAGTGGTGAATCCAAACTCTGTGAGAATCTGCTGGAGCCAAATGGTCTCAGTCGTTGCTGTAAAGCGGAAAAATCGAACCCTAGTTGTCCTCCCCTCCCCAACTCCAAGGAGAGAGAAGGGGGAGTCACTAGGGTTGATGGTTTTCACTTAGGGGAGACTTTACATTCAAAAGAGGGGTTGAAACCCACAAGATCCAATCCCACACAATGCAAGATTGGATTCTATATGAGTTTCAAGGGTTGTGATAGCAAGCATACCCTCTTTTGTAAAGAATGTAGATAGAAAGATTGAACTAGGAATGCATGTAAAGTAGGAAAGATTTGCTTATAAACAGAGATAGGGATATGGGATGAAGCTGCGGACCTGGAATTAGTAGTAAAATGTCGAGACGGTGCTGTTCTGCAAATTTGAGCGAAAGTTGACGGGATGATGGCGCCCGGCATGCACACGGTCCTCCGAAAAATCTGCGAAACGAAGGGGGATCTGTTCGTCTCTGCGCAAGGATTCCAGATCTTCAATTACAGCCGCGTACCTACAACCTACACACAGAAAAGAGAGGACAATTGGGGGGTTAGGGATGAGGGGTTTGCCTTTAGGTCAAACCCCAGTTTTGGAATTAACCAAGAAATGAGAATGCTATAAATGTAAATGTTTGTAATGTAAGCAAGTACTGATACCTTGTTGTAAGAATGTTTGTATTCTCACATGCGAAGGTGTAATGTATGTAGTATGTTGTATGTTGTATGTGATCTCCTCTTCAATGGTTGAATCCTTGTCTTGAATGCAACACTTAGCCTTGAATGGAGACTTAGAATGATCAATTGCTTGAAGGAATGCTTGAATGCTTGAATATCGTTTCCGCCTTTTTTCCATCTTCTAAAATGGGAGAGGAAATGCATTTTTTATACTTGTCAATTAGGGCTAATAGACTGATTTTCCCGACCTTAGGCCGACCAGGAAACATTATTTTCCAATTTGCAAACATAAAGACCCGAAGCCCCAAAAGAGACCGAGCCCAAAATAGGGCCAGGGACCAGGGCGCTGGGCGCCATGGTCCTGGGGGACCAGGGCACTGGGCACCCTAGTCCTGAAGGACTATGGCACTGGGCGCCATGGTCCCACCTCCAGGGGCAGCAGGGTGCAAGGACGATCAGGCCAGGGTGCTGAAAAATGCAGTTTTTGATGTCATGAACAAGTTTCGGGGTCTCCATTCAGGTTCCGTGTTGCATCGCCATCGTGAAGACCCAAATGCAGTCGAAATTGCAAGTGTCACAATTTTAGGACGCTACAATTGCGTTAACAGCGCCTCGATACTCAGCCTCAGTCGAAGAGAGAGCAATAGCATGTTGCTTCTTGCTCTGCCAACAAATGGGCCCGAACCAAGGTGAAAACTGTAACTGGAAGTAGACTTATGATCATCAAGATCGCCAGCCCAATCAGAGTCTGTGTAACCAACCAAGTGAAGTCCTGTGCCTACTACATAGTGAATCCCATAGTGATGTGTACCCTAGATGTAATGAAGGATGCATTTGGTAGCTTTCCAATGAAGCTCATGTGGTTCCTGCATGAAGCGGGAAACTAGGCCAACTGCAAATGAAATATCAGGGTGTGTATGGGTCAAGTAAATGAGACTACCCACAAGCTGACGATACAAAGTGGCATCAATTGGTGGAGAAGAACACTGAGCCTCAAGCTTGACTCCTGAAAGAAAGGGAGTCGGGGCAGGCTTACAATCAGCCATATGAAAGCGTGCAAGTAGATCAAGAGCATACTTGGGTTGCGATAGTGTAATCCCGAAAGGTGACTGTGAAATCTCTATCCCGAGAAAGTAGTGCAAAAGACCCAAGTCAGTCATAGCAAATCTGTCATGCAAAGCAGATTTGACCCTGCTAATGATGGATGCGGTACTCCCTGTAATGATCAAGTCATCAACATAGAGCACAAGTATCAAGTGAGAGTCATCCTGTCACAAAATGTAGACATTTGGATTGGAATGACACCTGGTGAACCCTGCGGAGAGAAGAAAGGAATCCATCTTGGCGTACCAAGCCTTGGGGGCCTACTTAAGGCTATAGAGAGATTTCCTTAGTCTGCAAACCAATGAAGTATCCTGGATGAAACCCTATGGCTGCTCCATATAAATCTCCTCATCAAGATCACCATGAAGAAAAGCACTCTTCACATCCATCTGATGTACAGCCCAACCATGAGCTGCAGCAATAGCAAGTGTCAAGCGAATGGAGTTCATCTTGGCTACGAGTGCAAAGGTCTCAGTATAGTCAACACCTGCAACCTGAGAGAAACCTTTCGCAACAAGCCAAGCCTTATACTTATCCACACTACCATCCGCTGCAAACTTGGTTCGATAAATCCACTTACATAGAACCATCTTTCTCCCCTTTGGGAGATGGACTAAATCCCATGTGTTGTTCCTCGTCAAGGAACTATACTCTTCCTCCATAGCTTGCTCCCACTCAGGAACCCCTGATGCTTCCCTAAATGTTTATGGATCAGAAGCGGTAGCAATGAATGCATGAGGTAGATCCTGATGCTGTGATTGAGTTCTCCGGGTATCTGAAGGATCCCCAACAAGAGAACCCGTAGACTCAAGTGTCTGTCAAGCCCAACGAGGTCTAGGTGGAGGTGGAGAATGAGGCTCCTCAACTGCAAGTGGACCCTGCGGAGGTGTAGCCCTACGAGTCAGAGTTGTAGGAGTCTCATCATCTGAATCACTAACATCACTATCCACAATGGAGGAAGGTGGAGGAGGTAGAGAGGCTAAGCTAGGAGAGCTTTCCTCAAAGTGAACACTCCTCTCAATGAACACCTCATGTGTCTCAGGATCCATCAATCTATATGCCTTAAAACCCTCAGGATATCCAACAAATATGCAAGGCCGACTCTGAGGTTCCAATGCCTTGCATTTCTGCAGAGGTATGCGAGCCCATGCTGGACACCCAAAGGCTCTGAAATGTCTCGCAATCAGTTTCCTACCAGCCCAAGCCTCAAAAGGAGTAATACCTTGCAAAGCTTTGTGAGGAACCCGATTCTGGATGTGTGTGGCACAACTGATAGCCTCTACCCAAAAGGTGGGATCAAGAGAACGTGCATGTATCATACAACTAGCCATTTCTTTGAGAGTTCTATTCTTGTGTTCTGCAACCCCATTGTGTTGTGGAGTGTATGTGATAGAATGTTGAATATCAATCCCCTCAAATGTACAAAAATCCTTAAGTCTTTTGTTCACATATTCCCTTCCATTATCTGTACGAAGAATCTTGACCACTTTCCCGGATTGCTTCTCCACACGAGTCTTGAAGTCCTGAAATCTGTCAAATACTTCACTCTTATGAATAAGAAAGTAGACCCAAGTGAAGCAGGAGTAGTCATCAATGAAGGTGAGGACATAGTGGGCCTTGCTAAATGAAGGTACTAGAAATGGACCTGCTACATCACTGTGAACAAGTTGAAGAACTTCCAAAGCTCTCCAAGCTTTCCCCTTATCAAACTTCTCCTCGGGATGCTTGCCCATGGAACAACCTGAACATACACCCTCTGAAAAACTGATTCGAGGTAGACCTGTGACCATGTCTTTAGTGCTGAGCTGCTGAAGATAGCAGTAGTTGAGGTGACCAAACCGCTCATGCCATAGCTTACTTTCTGAATTTGAATGAGTAAGCAAGGCCCTAGAAGGTGAACTTGGCACAAAGTGGGAGAATGAATAAAGCCTTGAGTTGTCATTGACTTGTCCCACTACTACCAAGGCATCATCATCAAGTTCCTTTACCACAACTGAATCTGGTGTAAACTCAACCTTTTTCCCATTCCCATAATGAGTGATTTGGTAGATAGAGAGAAGGTTGGTAGACAAGTTAGGAACATAGAGAACATTCTCAAATGTTCCATCATCCATGTCAACTGAACCTTTCCCTTCAACCTCTACTTGTGTATCATCACCTATGTAAATGTGAGGTACTTTAGATGGCTCCAATGAAGAAAACTGCTCCTTTGTAGAACCCATGTGATATGAAGCACCCGAGTCAAGTATCCATTGCTGTGAAGAACTTGTTGTTGCCACAAATGCTTGCCCTTTTCCCTTAGACTATGAGGAAGAGGAAGCGGATGAATCCTTCTTTGTGTAGGCAGATGGCAAGTTGATGTTATTTTTCTCAAGAAGATTGGTTAACTCATCAACTTGCTTTGTGTGGCATCGTTGCTCATCATGACCATACTTCTTGCAATATGCACAAGTTGGTTTATCCTTCTTAGGTGGTGTCCCCTTCTTGGAAGAGGATGAAAAATCGCCTTGTGATGGAGAGGATGATTGTCCTTTTTCCTGGTGTGGCTTAGACTTGGATTTCTTCTTCTTCTTTTTGGAATCTTTTCTTTGACTTCCTTGATTCCCTTGATTAGCCACCAAAGCCTTGGACTTTGAAGACTTGAGAAGCCCCATGTTCAACAACTTAGATTGTTCCAATATCAACATTTCTGTGAAAGCATCAAATGAAGGCATAACATAGGAACTCCCCACTGTCAAATGATGAGTTTGGAAACTAGACACAAATGCTGCATATTCTGGTGCAAGCTTGTCCAACAAGTTGAATATCAACTGAGCATCCTTTTTGTCAATTCCACAATCCTTAAGCTTTGCTCTTAGCTCATTTGCTTTGGTGACATAAACTTGGATTGTATCAAAACTCTTGGGATCCAAGTTGGTGAGCTCATTGTCAATCTTATAGCCTCTGATTTCATCAATTTGACCATACAATTTCTAAAACATATCCCAAGCATCTTTGATTGTTGTACACTTCTCAATGTGAAAAATGAGGTCATCTGATACATACTTGCGCAAAGTTCCAAGAGCCATGCAATTATTTGTAAGCCATTCTAATTGAGCATTAGGATTAGCCTTAGGATCAAGTGGTGCTACTATTGTTCCATCTATGTAATGCGTGAGACCCTTTTCCATTAATTTACTCCATACTTTAATTTTCCATGATGCATAATTATGTGGAGTTAAAGGTGGAAATTTATGAGGACTTATTGCAACAAAAATGAAAGAGCACAAAGAGAGGCACAATCACAAAGAACCCCCCCCAAAAGTGATGATTTGGCACTTTATAATTAGTGCGTATACAATGGGCCACTTGCAAAAAATGGCAAAGTGGGCTTCTGATTACAATTTTAAAACTACCTCAATAAGGCCAAAAGAGACTCAAACTAATAATGCAAGAGATCTAAATTAAGATCCAAGCATTTTACAAGCACCTAATAGGCCAAATAAGACCAATATCTGAAAGTACAACTTCCACTCAAAATCTCTAAAATGTGATCATAGATTATGAAAGTAGATGAAAAAACATGCACTTTCAAAAAAAAATAGCGCCTGAAAAGGAGGTCGTATGAGCTCAAATGAGGCCTTTGAAGTTGCAGAATTGAGGATTGGACAGGTACAGCTGAGAGAATCCGAAAATTTTGAAAAACCTGTGCACCAAAATCAGAAAATAACCACACCACTGCGAAGATCATGAAATTTTAGCCCATATCAAAAAAAATTGCACCAAAAAAGGAGCTAAAATGAGCAAGATATGGCCTTTCAAAGTTGAACTGCAAAACTGAAAAGCTCAATGAAGAGGGGGTCAAAAAATTTCAAAAGTCTGCTGATGTGGTGCTGACGTCAGAAATATGATGGGCTTAAATTTGACGCCCATCTGGCTGTCACAAAAAACTTCACCCCCTGCGTGGCATCCGTACTGTACGGACAGATTGAGATGCCACGATCTGATTGGGCATACGGATGTTGACCGCAGGCCAGTGGCCGCTTGCCACATGGCAGGTGCGGGTTCGCCAGTTTTAATAATTGCCAGCGAGAGGTAAGCATTATCAGAGGGATGGGTGGTGGGAGTCTGCAGGTCGCTGGAGGGTCGGGCCAGAGACGGTGGGATGTCATTGGAGTCAGGATCTACGGCAGTGGGGCCGGGCCGATGGGAGTCGTCAGTGCTAGAGGGCCGACGACGAACTATTTGACTGCGCGGCGGGATACGGCACGGAGCAGGACGACGGGAGCAACACCGGGAGGAAGTACGGGTCGGCAGGGGCTGCGAAGACTTGCAACAACGTAGGGTACGGAGGGCATGGGGGGGTTCTGCGGACCCCCAAAAAACAACAAATTTTTTTTTTTTGAAGATTTTCCAAAAAAAATTTTTGATCACCCCTTTTTTTTTCGATTTTTTTTTTTTTTTTAAATTTTCAGAAAATATAATTTTTTTTCGAAATCCGTACAATAATAGCCAAAATGGGCAAAAAAATTTCTCACCAAAATAGGTCGACTTTATAGTCGAAATTCATGGAAATGGCCTCTCGGATTCAACCATGATGTCCAAATCGCTATACGACGCCCCGAAAAAATGAGGATCCCCAAATCCAAAAATTGAAGCCTCCAAAATGTCTCCAAAAGACTAATCAATGAAGCCCTATAAGCTCTGATACCATGTAGGATTTTGCCAAGATCTAGGGCAGAATGAAAAACATAAAAGAGAGACAATAGAATGATAAGAACAAACTGTTTTCTCATCAATATGCAAATGATCAACTGGATTAACCAATACAATGAATATAGGCCTGCTTATATAGGCAAGGCCATATGGATGTACGAGCACACAATTATGACATGTGGCTCAATGAGAAACAAGGGTAGGTAAGAAATAATAAGGGTAGGTAGGAGAAATAATATAATATTCCACAAGAGGTGGATGACCCACCGAATGTGGAGTGTAACAACAAAATAAGACCACAAAAGGTCGAATTTCTCCTACAAGCTCTATCCCTAAGTGTCTCAAATCCAAACTACGAAGAGATGCATTATCCTAAGTTAACTTAAGCAAAGTGTAATAATATCCAAAATGAATATTTATTTACACCAACAAACACAACTAAATACATATATATGTAAATAAAATATAGTAGTATCCAATAGATGCATGGCCCCAAAAATTTTCACTAGACAAAGGACTAACCTACTACACATGACCTATATTAGGCCAATGATGACATCATTGTAGGACTGTAAGATATGGATTTTATGTAAGAAATGATTTACTCAAGGTGAAATCCTTTAAGAATTGTTAGATATATTTCCTTGGTTAAAATTTTAAACCATGAAATAAATATAAATTGATACTCCTAAAGTACTAGTTAATAACATTTTCAATTTTAAGATGCATGGAGGGTCAAAGTTTCCAAGGTTGGTGCCTTATATTAGGTTATATATTCATAAAAAGCTAGAAGAAAAAAACACAAAGACATAACAAAAGAGATATGATATTTAACAATTGGATATGCTTACTAGTCACTCTCTAAACTTCTATAAATCTAAAAAAAAAATACAAAGATCATGACAAGTTACTTCTCTATTTCATTAAATTTATGTAACATTTATCTAATAAATATTATATTCACTCTGGAAAATGTGTTGAGAAAAACCTACAATAAGAAGAAACTATCACACTTTGTAACCTAGAAGTTTCCCCACAGTATATAATAGGCCGAGTAGACATTTGATTACATATTTCTACTACAATATAGATACCTTTTATGATTCATAAGAGTAAACACTCTCATACTGGCTACACATAGTAGGATTGAAACCTTGCATATTGATCAACATTTATAATACATGAAAAAGGATAAATTTATAAAGTTTTAAAATATTACTAAACTAGTATATTTAGCACTTATTTTTGGTCACTAAATCTCTTTAGAAGATAACTAAAACTTGAATGCCACAAACATTGCATTGATATCCCATGAAATGCACTAAAATGGTAGCCTCAAGCTTGCATTAAAACTGTTCATGTCAAAAACATAACCAGCGCAATAATGGTTGAATGGTGTTATAATATTCTATTGCTAAAAATACACATGAATCCAAGCCCTTGAGATACACAACTATTTTTGAGAAGGTAAATCTTCAACAAATAATTGCAACATCAAATATAGTCATTGATAGTGACTTGGGTTATATAGGGAGGTGTGAGGGAGTGACGAGTACAAAATTTGGGAGTTTTAGGGTTTCAATAAAGTTTGAGATCAAGAGTTAGGGATACTTAATACTCCACACTAGTTGTCAAGGATTGGGGTTATATGAGTACATCATAGCCAAATCAGGTAAATACAGGTATCTTTACATCATTGAATTTGAAAGGATACAAGGAAAATATTAGAAGTCAAGGACTATAGATATCAAAGAATCAATTACATAGGGTACACAGTTAGAGAGATGGGATAAAAATAATGTGTTCTTTTAAAATATAAAATTAATGTGAATAAATTGGCCCTAAGTGAAGTACCCATGTGTTATCTCTCCTAAATTGCACTTGAGTACTTTTTCTCTCTTACTCATTTAATCTTGGAAGTGAGGTTCTTACATTATTTATTTTTTATTAGAAACTATCAATGTTATTTATTACTCATTGAATGGTGCTTTGATTTCTCTCTTTAATTTTATATTTTTATATCTATTGAAAATGTTTGGTGATTTTATTTTAACAATAAATTTTGTAAATATCCTTAGTAAGCTAATTTAAAACATGATGAATAAACACATTAACATTGTATAAATGTCTGTCATTAATACATTAAAATAAATGTTTAGAAATCAAATAAATAAAATAAAATTACTTGATTCAATCTTGATGAAGATTATCACGTGTCAATTATTAGTACTCTTGAAATGATCAAATGAACTCCTTTGTGTCAATCATTCCTTGCTTTAGGTTCATTTTTATTATTGAAAACTTGAACTTTCCACTAGTAGAATAGATTTCCATGCTTTTGTACATGATTTCTACTCACGAATTTTGAGTTTTATATGGGAAAAATGTGTATTAAGATGCATGGAATGAACATTACTTCAACATTTGTCATCTATGTCCTAAAAAATGGTGGCTTCAATAGACACCATTGAGGAATTTGTTTGGATAGAAATATTCTCCTTTCATGTTGTCAATTTAATGGTTTTGTAAGAGAGTTAGGAAATATCAGACAAGTATTTAAAGATTATCTAAAATGTTGTTATAATTTGATGATACAATGTTGAAGCTTTCTGATGTGTTATGCATGAGATGATATAATAGGGATAACAACCCTCTTATTGTTTTAGAAGATATGAAATGAATCAGATTTTATCCTGAAACAATATATTCTAATAAATAAGTAAATAAATTTTATATTCAAATCAATTTATAACAACTAATCACACATAATTATTGAAAGGGATTATTTATATATTTATAAATTCAATTAAAATAATAATATCAATTTAGAATTAAAACTAATTCACATTTTTATGTGTAAATAAAATTAAATCAAATTCATATTATTTCCTAATTTTGTATACTAAAAAGACAACGAAGTTTACATTAGCCATTACATAAAGAACAAGTGCCACGTAGTGGCGAGTACTAGTCAATTGATTTCAATATTGTAATAGAATTAATGAATTTAACTATTATTTAAGAATGATAATTTGAACTAGTTAATTATTAGTCTATTTGGCAAGCTTATAATTATATGATTTAGAAATAGAAATAGTCAATGCCATTTGAATTATCATTTTAACTTCATTGTAATATTATCTAATTCTATTGAATTAAATGAAATTAACAAAACTAAAATAATTTTAGTATTATAATAACAATATTATTATATTAACAATATTACTTTCTTATCAAAGTTTTATATTATTAAACTGCATGAGGATAAACTAATCTAACTAAAATAATATTATTAATTTGTATATTTTAAGATAATTGTTAAATTAGTGTTATGTTTAAAGTTATGCTAGGTTAGACTTAAGTTAAATCTCCAGTTCATAGTTATGTTAATAGATAGATATATTTTAAGGTCAGATTAAAAGTAATGTCATATAAATAAACATTAATATTTTTATATTATTGTATTTTCTTTATTACATTTAAAAAAAAAAATTAATTATTTTTTAATTTTTTAATTTTTTATAGAATAAATAAAATATTTTATTAGAATGAATATATATATATATATATATATATATATAGAATGTGTTGGTTGTGATTTTTTTTTTAAACATTACAAAATATATTTTATTAACATAACTTTTAATTATATTAAAGAAAGAAGAATTTGCTCAAATTGTAGAAAAAATTTAAACTTATTAAAGATTATATTTGTTATGTTATAAATATTTTTTGTTAACATGAAATAGGTAATATGTATTATTATAACTCATGACCTAAAAATTTAATGACCTAAATATTATTTTAATGACCTAAAAATTTGTCTTTAAAAAACTCATGTAGAAAGTGGATCCGGTAAATCCCGTAATAAGATGCAAATTATTTGAGCCAGTTAGATTGAAGAAAAACAATTTCTGTAATTTTGACTATTGAAAAATTAAAAAAAAAATCATCCAAAGAAAAAAATCATAGATATATTTGGTGGAAAAACAATTTAATAATAATGAGTTAATGAAATTTTGGTCCAACCAATTGCAATAGTACTATCCTAACGACAAGTACTAGTAATTATCAAACGGATCTACTTAAATCTCAAAAACTAACTTTGTAGTTCAACGATTGAACACAATTAGTGAAGATGATAGATAAATATGCCATCCACCAAGATTCAAAATTTTTGCAACAGATTCATTTGAATAGAATGGATGAGCATGATGATATTATGAATAAAAAATAAGTGTTGAAATGACATTATCAATATTATCACTCCACAATATATTATTTTGGATAAAGAAGATATTGACTTCAACCCATATGAGACTCATATTAAATAACCAAAACAATCTAAATATGGACACAAAACTATTGTAGCTGTTGTTGTTAAGGATCACTATGATTCTCTTCTCACAACTACAGAGATCTCATTGCAGACGAGCAAGTACTTGATACCCTTAAAAAGAAATGATTTCATTCTTATTATAATCTGAAATCTGCAGCATGTTCAATTCTAATCAATTTGATTGCTCTTTCAAGGTCTTTGTCTTATTGTAATCAATTTGATTGCTCTTTCAATATCTTTGTCTTGTATTATTTATTTTATTAATAAAAATACCTATTTCCAATTAAAAAAACACTCCATTCAAAAAAAAGAAAAATCTAAATTCACCAAACTTCAAAAAAGTAATCATACAAAAACGTTAAGAAAAAATGAAAAAGTTGCAAACCTTTGACCGTGTTTTCAAATTTAAAACCCCGAAATAAAGTCCAGTCTTCGAGGTGTAATATTATTTCATATGCATGAGCTTTGAAATCATTAAATTCCACGTCTGTCTTTCACTGCAGTTAAAAACAAAAAGGACTGCAACCTCGATCATGGTGACTCGCGTGGCTCGTAAGCTTCGTTCCTCTATATATATACATTAAGTATACCTCCTGCACCTGCTATACAGTAAGTCTTGCCTCAAGTTTTTTTCAAGGCTTCGTTATCCATGGCTAAGTGTTTATTTCTTCGATTATTCTGCTGGTTTCTGGTCGCGTTAATGGTTGTGAGCTTTTCTGAAGAGAGGGAACGGATAAGCCCAGAACCTTCCACCCAAAAATTCTACATGTCTCATCACGCCCATCCCCTATTACATTTTAGAATTCCTCCGCCTCCTCCTCTTTATGCCCGCCCTTACAAATCTCCACCTCCGCCTCCGTCTTTTTCACCTCCGCTTCACCCTTCTCCTTCATCTTACCCACCGCCACCAGTTGTACATTCTTCCGTTGCTTCTCCACCACGTCAGGAGTTCGAATCACCGCCAATTCCATGCCCGCCTTCCCACTATTTACCTGTACCTGTACCTGCTCCTGCTCTTTCCTCTTCATCCTTATTCCATTCCTCTTCCTCACCATAGCTCGCCTTTTTGTTTCGATCAGGTCAGTTAAGATCTGAATCAAATTGTGATATTGTAATCAGGATTTGTGTAGTTTTTGAGTCAAATTCATTGAATCATGATTTATGAGTAGTGTTTAGCAAGAATCTATTGTGTAGTTTTTGAGTCAAACTCATTGACCCATGATTTATGAATAGTGGTTCGCAAGAAGTCATCTCTGATGAGAATGAATGGAACACTTAGCACTCATTGCATCTAGGTAATGCTCATAGTGGTGAAACATTGGACCTTCTTGAATGGTCACCCATCCCCCAACTCAAACATGCTTAACTTAACCTGTGTGAGCATCATCTAAATACAGTGAGTGCTAATTGTTCATTTTATTCTCATGAGAGATGGGTTCTTGTGAACAACTACTCATGAATCATGGGTCAATGAGTTTGACTCAAAAACTACAAAATTGAATCTGATAGCAATATCACACTTCGACTTGTTGCTAAAAATATCTTCTACTTATTACCTATCTAATCAAATGTTTTTAAGTCCAAACATAGATTATATTAAAAAAAAAATTGTATATAACATCTATTTTATTGTTTATTTGTGCAGGTGCTTATTAAGTTGGGAAGGCAGGCGTAGGCCGTTGCCATAGAATGCTGTGGTGTTTTTACCAATGCAGTGGTTTGCAGCAAATTAGTCTAGGAAGTTTGTATTGGTTTTGCACTCACCCTTTCGGTGACAATACTAATAGCATGTGTGAAAGGTTTTTTGATATACATCACTCGTAACTATTTTTGAACGTAGTTAGTCTTTTTCATATACTGCTGTAAAGAGCTCATCTTTGTACATACGCATGCATGGAAAACAATGCGGACAGGGCAAATTTTGCTAATTCATATGTATCATAATTTCATGATTTTATTTACGAAATTGAAATGTTTTGGTTCTCTCTTTTCAATGCTTGTTGGGGAGCTTACAGATTTTTCAATTCGTCAATATGTATTGTTATGTATTGTTCTGAACTTCCTCTCTGTAATTTCATTTTTTTGAAATGACGATTGAAACATGCAAAGATATCTAAACTATGTAACTGCAGCTTTCCACATTGAATTTTTATTAGCATGTATATTCTAACACACTCCTTGAAACCCTAGCTTTCCTGAAACGGCTATATAATATGCTCATAGATTCTCTAATCTGGACTTTCTAACGTGCCGGCATGCACCAGTTTCAAAGCTCGTGCTGTTGGAAAAAAAGATAGCTAAAGTGAAGAATAAAATTAGTGTGGTTTTGAATCTATTTGAATCTCTATGATAGAAAAATTCAACACAGTTTTTTTTTTAAATCTTCGTAAGTTAAGGAATTGCCATACATTCGATTATCATAATCATTAATTTATTTTTAAAACATTTCTTTTCTGCAAATAGGACTAAACGGAAGCCTATAAAAATGATTTTATTTCCTTGACAACAATAGAAGAAAGTTGTAATATGACAAGGTACCTTTCTACAGTCATTTGCATTAATAATAAAAAAAAATTACATGGGTAGGAAAATATAAGATACTAAAATCAAGATACCGTTCTCTCTATAATGATATTTCCAACCTATTTACACATAGGAGGGGTATGTTTCTCTAGTCTTGCTAGCTCCTCCAATCTACACAAGACACAAATTTCACATGGCTAAGTAGTTTCTCACCTTCCAACCATTGGCCATTGGCCTATTCATAAGCCACCCATGAGCTAGGAGGTTTCCTTAGAAATTGGTTGGCACACAAGAACATACATATTTGTAAGAGCAATGTACCAATCACAATAACAAATATATTAACATCCCGACAAAAGGGATTTATACACAAAGAGAATCTTTAAGAAGATTCATTAAAGGGAAGACAATGGACTACTTTTCATATGGGGAGATTCTAACTTTACTCAATAAAACCTTTCACACCTTTTACAAAATAAAACTTCCAATTTCTCCTTCTATAATGATCACAAAAGTCCAATGATATATAGGACTCATACTTAAAAATTACATGTCATAAGGTACTCATACCAAAAATTCTCTCTTTAAGGTTTCTATTAGATATTTATTTGTTTTTTGTGAAGAAAGCAAACAAAAATTACAAGAAATACAATTGAAAATAGTGAACCAAAAGAACAAGTAGTTCTTCAAGAACAGATTTAACATGTAGTCAACAATGAAACCAATAAATGTAAACCAACATTGCTGCAAGCAAGGTGTGCAAGAACAAAAAATTGGAAAATAATGTTTGCAGCAATCATGACTTTTGAAAACTCTTTTTGTGATCCCTATAGCTTCATGATCCAAAGTGACTTTGTAGAACATACAATCCAAGCAGCATGGCAAGTAAGATTTCAACATAAGAGTGTAGCCATGCTGATCAGTGACTAGGATCTTGAAAGAACCTGATAATGCTTGTACAAAGAAATATCCCCTTATTCAAAAGAATCCATATAAAGAAGCTCATAGTGTAGAAGTCTCAAGTCAATCCGCTATCATTGAGTGATCACCAGAGTTGCAACATCCTCCATTGCTCTTTGTAAATGTATGCAAATGTAGAATCAAATTGTGAATCTTCTCATCAAATAAAATGCTAGTCTGAGTTGATTGCAAATTGGCCATATGTAGAGACAAACTACCACATATCATTTGGAGTTCTAATTGAGGAGGAAGAATGGAATTAGAAAAGATAGCTAGACAACGAAGCTTCCAAAAAAGTTTGATAATTACTTGTCTACAAGTGTATAAAATAATATCAAAGGACACAAATGCATCAAGGAGAGATGCTTTACACCTCTCAACCCCACAAATTTTGATGCAAAGGTGAACTTGTCTTTCTTATCGAAACCCATTACAACATATGAAAACAATGAATAGAAAATCGATATTTCAAATGAAAAAGTTGAATTCCATTCTACAATACACATATTATGAATAATAAAATAATGAATCAAAATGTCTACCTTCTCAAACTTTAAAATTATTGAAGGTAAGTTGAAGATGAGTCCAACTTCAACTCTTCAAAAATGCTTCACCAAAAGTCCAAACCAAAAGAACATACTCCCTTCAAAACGAACAAATAAAAGAAAACTAAAGGAGAACTCCCTTCTTTCCCCACCATACAATGCTAAATAAGAATTCAAATTTGAATTCTATGAATGGGGAGATCTGATGCAAGCATGTCAATTATGAGTACGCTATATTTTAATCATTATTAGTTCTTGCCTTTCAAGGCTTTTTAGTTCCTGTCTTTCAAGGCTTTCAAGGAATTATTGGCGAGGCTTAGTTTTAACTTCCGAATAGTTTTTTTTGCTCCAACCAATCACATTTCATACAGTTAATTTCACGAAATGCAGTCTCCCTATTTTACAATATTTAGATTGTTGAAAGTAATCAATTTTTAATCATAATGCATTACTAAAAGAATTTCATGTTTGTGATTGGCTAAAATTATTTGAGTGATATAGTTGCCTTCACATGAAATGAGAATTAGAAGCTACTTATTGGTTAGTTTTTCGGTCACTGCAAGATTGCAGAGGAGAGTAGGTTGACAGGGACAGATGACAATAGGTAAAAGAAGGTGTGAAAACCTATTTTTGCAGGGCTATAATTTATATGGCCAACAATATTTGAATAGGGGTTGTTTTGAGTGCTTTATGGGATTTATTCAAGAGTCCACATGCCCTGACCATTCTTCCACATTCTAGCGAATATTGACGAAATATGGAGTTATTTTCTATTGAGCCGCTTACACCCTATTAATCACTTATCTGTAGACAAAGAGTAAGCTAAAAATTTTAGGCCTATAACTACTACTTATGTCTATGATTTGCTGCATAAGATCATCTTGACTAGTCAACACCAATCTTTGTTATGCATATACAATTTAATCAAATCATCACTTTTATGTACAATAGATGTAACTAAACATCATTTTTTGTTTAACAATAAATTACATGTCATAGACTTACTTTCCTGGAAAACAGAGCAGATGCTATTGATCACAGACTGGATGGTATTGAGAACAAAATTTAAAAAATTGGGGAGCAGAGCTATAGGATCCTAAAGGCCGCTCGGCGAGCATGAAAACCCTCATCCTCAAGCTGGAGAGCTACCAAGGGGATAAGGCTGCAGAGGGTATTATTGAGGTCAAAGACGACACCCTTGATGATAAGGAAACTGGGCTCGAAAGAAGAACTAGAGCCAGTACTAAAAGGACGCGGAACAAGAGCAAAGAAATAGAGGACATCAAGTGGGCTGCGGAAACTATGGATCAGTTGGAGCTAGAAGCAGTGGAGATGCTTCAAAATTTGGCCTAAGTCCGAGCTTCGATTGGTCATTTTTGGTTTTTAGTTTGTTTTGATCTTTTGCTTGCTAGCGCTTTGTATGCCAGCTATCTTTTCTTTAGCTGTTGTCTTTTGTTTAGCTGTGCGTTAATGCTTATCTTTTGATCTTCCTTTTGTACTAGGTTTCAGGGACCCATCAAAACCTATTTTCCATTAATAAAAAACATTAAATTACATGTTAGCCAATAAAACAATTAACAAATTTGTTTTACACCTTGGATCTGTCAGATATTAGTTATGTTATATTGTAGAGGAATAACTTTACTCAAATCGGGGAAGGATGTCCATGAAAGAAAATGCGACTAATATTGGGTATTATGCACCTTCACAGTTCCGTGGCTTGCGTGGACAATACCTTCTTTAGCCATGCGATATGGCGAAGGTGACTAACACTGTGTGTTATGTGCCTTTGCAGTTTTGCGGCATGCATAGCCAACATCTTCTTTAGCCATGCAATACGACGAATGCAACTAACATTGCGTCTTATGTGCCTTCGCTATTTCGTGGTCTGCATGGCCAACTCCTTCTTTAGGCACGCGATACGGCGAATGTGACTAACATGGCATGTTATGCACCTTTGCAGTTTCGCGGCTTGTGTGGCCAAGACCTTCTTTAGCCACGCGAATCAGCGATTTTGACTAAGACACTATGTTACACGCATTTTCTGTTATGCGGCCTATGTGGCAACACCTTCTTTAGCCATGTGATGTGACGAATGTGACTAACATTTCATGTTATGTGCCTTCGCAGTTTTGCGGCCTTCATAGCCAATACCTTCTTTAGCCACGTGATACAATGAATGCGACTAAAATTGCATGTTATGTGCCTTCATAGTTTCACAGCCTGCGTGGCCAACACCTTCTTTAGCCACGCGAATGGAGAGTTGTTATAACTCCCTACTCATCCATCTCACCCAAAAACACTTATGTTTATTTAACTATATCATGCTTGAAAAGACCATTGATGATTGTATGAGAATGTCAACTGTATTAGCAGTAAACCAGAAAGTAAATGGAAACTGTTAGAATAGAGAAAATAGTATTTTATGGTTTCAAGATGAAAAGACTCATCCGATTTTTATATACAATACCATATTTAATAAACTTTAAACATCATCATACAACATAAAAAATTATAATCATTCAGTTTTCTACAAGGAGAATAGGAACAAACAATGTTCAATAACCACATCTCAATTCTAAAATATTCTTGGTTTCAATAGGCTAAATATTTCTTGCACTTTTAAAAGTTGTGGATTATGGGCTTGTGAGTTGACATTTTGTATTGACAAAAGAAAGACATGAACTGCATTGAGTTCAAAGGTATGTTTTTCAAACATTTCAAATATTCATTTTATACTTTCAGTTATTTACAAGCTCCAGGTCATTATGTCATTGCTAATTAATTGTTTGGCAGTAATTTTGGATGTACAATTTTCATTGCCAGTTAACTTTTATGATCGTTTTTTATGAAAACTCTCTTCTCACAACCACACTTTAAATTAAATAAAAGTTGAAAATTTAATCAAATTTTCTTGTAATAAACAATCTACTTTCTATGCTCATTATTGGTGTGTGGGGGAGAAAGCGTACATGTAACCACTCTAAACCATACTTTTAATTTCCAATGCAACTAAACTAAACTTACTCTTGTGAAGGAACTGCATCTTCTATTCCTCGTACTTGGATGTACAATTTTCATTGCCAGTTAACTTTTATGATCGTTTTTTATGAAAACTCTCTTCTCACAACCACACTTTAAATTAAATAAAAGTTGAAAATTTAATCAAATTTTCTTGTAATAAACAATCTACTTTCTATGCTCATTATTGGTGTGTGGGGGAGAAAGCGTACATGTAACCACTCTAAACCATACTTTTAATTTCCAATGCAACTAAACTAAACTTACTCTTGTGAAGGAACTGCATCTTCTATTCCTCGTACTTGAAGATTGCCAAACACTTTTTTAGTAAGCTATTCATTTGAACACTTGTATCGTTCTACAACTTGCTTAGATGTCTTTAGTGATAAAGTGTCTGCATGGCTCTTTATGAAGATTTGAACTCCTAGAGGATTTTTGAAGCCTTGTTATGGGAAGTACCATTTTCCCTGGAATGACTCCTGCACCATTATCTCGTTTTGCTCTTCTTCTCAAACTGTACAAGACAGAGAAAACAGTATACATGCTGGAGGAAAACTTATACATGCTGGAGGAAAACTTATGTGCAACTTATGTGCAAAGCAATAAACTTCCACATTTCTATAAAGTGCAAGTCTTGTCCATAGACATTCCAATTAAACAGAAGCAATCCACAACCAATTTTGTAGCACTGGGCAGGAACTACGCTGCCCTGCAGCCCTTGTTGTTAAAATAGTTCTAGATATTTCTAGATTATTATTTGTTCTAAGCTAAGTCTAGGAGTAGTTTTGATTTGAACAAGAATTTGGGTTTTGTTTGCAGCATCAAAACATGAGACTTTCCTTGCAACCAGAGTAATATGAATAAGCTCTCATTTATAAAATATATTGAATTCATACTTTTGGAGATTTGTCAAGTGTTGTTGATATATTTGTGATATTGCTGTGTTATTTTCTGAAAGCCAGTTTTTGTAATACAGTTTGCTGCACCCTTTTAGTATCAGAGCCTCTGGAATTAATAGATGGAAGATTTTAAAAGATGAACCATCATTGGAGGAAATTGAAGGTTTGAAGACAAGAAATTGGCTAGTGTTTGCATCAGCCACTGCATAGGGTCTGTTTTTTTTGTGTTGTACGTCGGGAGGACCAGTTTTGATGTTTTCCCGTCAGGTGAAATTGTTTGTTATTTTGTTTTGGATGTTTGAAATTCTTTTATTTTTGAGTGAGTAGGATATAAGATAAAGCGGGTTCTGCTCAGATCTCATGGATTTCATGCTCCACGGCTGCTCAGATGAACGAAACTGTGGGTTAGGCTGGCAAGTTCGTGTTTTATTTTTCTCTGTGTTTCAAGACCTGTAAACGTTGTATAGACAAATTTTAGTGTTAAATACTGCTTGCCATAGACCTGTAAGCTTCAAATCCTCTCAGCACTATGCTGCAGTAACATACACTTTAGGACCTGACATTTACAGTGCTTCTTCTAAATCAGACACAACAATTATATAGCTGTAGAAATTCAGTAGCCTTTCATGCTAATATTCTATCATTTGTCTGTTAATATTTATTCAACTCTATAGGAATGGATTTTGATTTGAATTCTTTTTTTTTTAAGAGAATCCTGTCAGTAACTCTTGGTTAAGACTACCATGTTAGACGAGAAGACTTATTTTATTGACAATAATGGAACAGTCTCTAGAAGATTTTTTTATTATCTGATGCCAAACATCAGTTTCTGTTGCTCATATGACTGATATTAATTGCTCTTTGTATTCCACTGAATGAATTTTTGATTTTGCATTGTTAAAAATAAGGTCAACTATCGTTTGAAGACTGCAGCTTGCAACTTGTGGAATTCATTATCAAGAATCAAAATTTGTATGAGAAGGAAATTATTCAATTCTAAAAGATTTCTACAATTCATGATAATGACAAACAACTTCTGGATTTAATTGACAGTCCCTATCGGCATGAAAGAATATTTTCTCTACCAATAAATGGCATTTAGAGTCTATGAAGAGGACAAGGTCGAGGAAGACCAATTATAAATAAGGAAATTCTAGAGGAGATGAGGAACATTCAAACATAGTCGCAGGCTCTGAAATTTGCACATATAAGAGTAGTTGACATAGGTGTTAATGACAAAGAGGAAGAACCTCAAGAAGAAGAGATAGAGCTTGAGGTAGGAGGAGTTGAAGAAAGAGTTGTTGGAGTAATTTTGGGAGCCAGTTTCAAACGAAAATTGTTGTTGGAGCAATTTTAGGAGCAAGTTCCAAAGCAAAATTGGAGGTATTCATGTATGAAGGCAACCTGAATGTTGAAGAGCTAACTAAATGGATCAGTGTCATGAATAAATTCTTCAGTTATGAAAATGTAGAAGATGATAAAAAGGTGAACCTTGCAATAACCAGATTGAAAGATCACACATCCCTCTTATGAGATGGAGAACACGATGAAAGAAGATTGAAAGGAAAGCGCAAGATCAAGAGATTGGATAAGATGGTGCTAGCCAAAAAGCTAGCTTCCAACCCAAATATTACAACTTAGTCTTTTCAAGAAAGTTAAAAATCTTAGATGAAGAGAAATTTAAGTTAAAGATTATGCAAAAGAATTTTGTATGCCCATCATTAGAGTTGGTCATATTGAAAATGATCTTGAGAAGGTGGCTCAATATCTTAATGGATTGCGATTCAATATCCAAGATTAAATCAACCTTTTGTCTTTGAGAACCCTTGAAGAATAATATCTATATGGTCTTAAGGCAGAGAATAAACTATCGAGAAAACAAAGACAAAATTCAAGGGGGAGAGGTATAAGTTTCAGGGGAAGAGAACAAAGAAGTGGTAGAGGCCAGTTGCAAGTTCAAAAAGAAGAGGCCAACAACTCATCATTGAAAATAATCCTAAAGAGGTAATGATTCTCTTAGAGGTAGAATGTGAAATATAATGCTTGATCCATTGTCTTATTGAATGAACAAGATGGGAATTTATACATGGTGAATTGTTAGCACATAGGAGATGTAGTCACTAAAACATAGTAACAACCAGTATAAGAGTGCTACTCAATGGTGAATAGTGTAATAATAGTATTTTACACTAATATTCTACTCCTTATTATATTGTTCTTACAAATGTGTCGTTCAAACCTCAAGTTTCACCTAAGCAAGGGATCCCCCTTAAGGGTTACATTACAAAATTTTTCGATTACATAAAATAAATACATATATTTGAGAAGATTATTCCTTAGAGAATGAAACCTTGAATCAATTGGAACTCCTCCAAGTTTCCCGATGTCCCTCATGAAGGTTTATCTCTAAGTTGAATTGTTGGGCTATCAATCCCTAACTCTTGAACACCAAATTATTCTCGACAAAAAACCTCCTAGTTGTCTCTTGGCCCACATAAGGGTGATAATTCTCAATTAGAGTCTCATGAAATCTTCAGGCAACCATTCACACTGAATTTGTTTACCAAACCCCAAATTGTCTCCAAAAATTGAACTTTGCAATACTTATATTCTTAAAAAACTGTTAACAACAAAAATGAGCACAAGAAATTAAAGCCAAAATTTCTTCTCATGCAAAGAACTATCTCAAAGTGAGAAGCTAGCTAGAGATGATCATAGGAATCCTCCATCCTCTAATGCCTCTAGCTTCCAAGTTGTGAATTCTTTTAGTACTAATGCATTATTAGCACCACTAAAAGAGTCATTAATAAAAAAATTATCATTTGGTGAATCCTTATCCTCGATGCAAGAAAACTTTCCTACATCTAATTCATCTTTCAGATTCCATTTAAGAAGATCACTGGCTTGAGTCTACAAAACTTTACTGTGTCCTTTTTACTTACAATAAAAGCATGCATTTTGTCTTTTTTTTTTAATCTGACGATTTATTATTGCTCTATGCATATAGTAATTTACCTTGATGAGGATAATCTTTTATATGTTCTTTGTCTTGTTTTCTTCTACTAGAAGGGTTGAAATCATATATTCTAGACTTTGTGAAGTTATTTAACTAATTGTAAAAATATCATTATTTTATTTGGAAGGAAAATTGTTTAATAAGATGGCCTTAGCATCAACATTGTCTATCAGAGATTTAACAACTAGTATCTACCTAATGAGATAGATCAAATTAACTTGATTCAATTGGACATTGGAATTCCATCTTCCATTTTGAAACTAAACAATTGGAGTTTCAGAGATAGTTTTGCATTGACCTCTTTGCTCCAAACAGTTCATTCAGATTGTCCCAAACTTCTATTGATTATTTATTTAAATCTATATGGGTAGTTCAAAATTAGAAAGGGAATGACCAATAATAGCCTTGGATTTATCATCTTCACTATTTCAATCCAATAAGTTAGTTGCATTTATAGGCGCTTTCTCCTTTCCACTAACCCATAAATTCTTTATTTTATTTTTTATTTTTTATTTTTTGGAAAAAAGGGGGTAAAGATTTATTCAGAAATCATATAATTACAAAGAACAGGCCATAGGCCCACCAAGACAACAACAAAAACTAAAAGGATCCTAAAAGAACCACCAACACCACCACTACAAAGTCCAGTGACCATAGCAATAGATCCAACCGTCAGATTTCCAATGATAATACCCTTTTAGAAATACCTTAGAAAGATGACCAGCTAATTTGGAGTTACACAAAAAATCAGGCTCATTCGGAGCCTCGAATGGCCTAAAAAATGACACTGAAAATGAAACAAACATAAAAGTGAAATTGATCCTACACCACTGGGTGCTCTTGCATTATCCTATCTTCATGTATTAACCTGTCTAAAGTTTCAAGATAATCACAAGGTATACCATCCCTTCCACTAAAATCCCAACCATCAACGTGCTCTGAAGCCCACTTGGCCAAACAATCAGCCACTCTATTCCACTCACTGGGAATATGACAAAAGAAGACAAATTTCAATGTATTACACATTTCTAAAATCTGTCTGACCATAGAAGCTAATTGCCAAGTCACATCAATCAAATTTTGTTTGTTCAATATGTGCACAACAATTTGAGAATCCGACTCACAAATAATCTTCCTCCATCCTAAAGAACAACCTTTCTCAACAACAATCTTAATAGCTAGGGCCTCCATAAGATTGCTAGAGTGCTCCCCAATATAAATAGAGAAGGAAAAAACTGCACAACCATCATCACCTCTACCTATACCTCCAATACCTGCATGTCCAGGATTCCCACGGGAAGAGCCATCGGTATTAATTTTTAAGATTCCCATAGGAGGGGGAATCCACCTTCCATCTCTACTTATTTGCTTCTTTGCATGACAAGATCTATTTCCAGCAGCACAGTCCATTTTAATGTTTTCCAATTGCAGATTCCTTACAATAGCATAATCACCCGGATCAACATTTTCAGACAAATTGCACTTAGCCGAGATTGTCTCCTGAAGCCTATTTCTGCCCAAGCTATCCCAAAATTCAATTAAGGAGGTAGCATGAAAACAAGCATGTTGCCAAGCCTCCCACCACTTCTGCCAAATATCCCTAGAGAAAGGGCATAGAAAAAACAAGTGGGAGCAGTCTTCCTCATTATGCATACAAAGATAATAGATAGATGGTCCCTGGAAGCCTCTCTTATGAAGATTATCCCACGTGAGGCATTTCCTCTTAGCAACTAGCCATATGAAGAAATTACATTTCGGCCAAGAGAAGCTATTCCAAACCTTCTTCCACCAGGGAACATCCATCAGGCCATGCAATTGCCTATCAAGCTGAGCATAACCTTCAACAACAAAAAACTTGCCTTTTGGATTAGGAACCCAAGCCATAATATCTCTCTCCTTGAGGGAACTACATAACCTACCCTCCAAGATATTAACCAACACCACACGATCTTCATCTTAACCACCCAAGAGTGATTCAAGAGGATCCTTCCAACAAGTTACCTCAACCTATCCAATGCACCTAACCCTTTTAAAATTCTCCACCTTAACCCATCCAACATCAGTGAAAATGTTGGAAAGAGGTTGAAGCTGTGGATAACTAGACAGAATAGGAGGGTGACCAGAAAAGAGCTTAAGAGCCTCTATTACAAATCTAAAAAAGAGCTTAAGAGCCTCTATTACAAATCCAGAAAAGGCCATCTTTAATAAGTTGGGCACCTTTTTTAAGAGTATCCCAGATACAAGAGCCGCTGCCCACTAAACTGAGACGAGGCACCTCATGATCATTAGCACCAGGGAGATACTTGTGGATTAAAATCTTCGCCCAATCTTGATCCTGAATGTTACACCACCTCCAATATAGCTTGGCCGCCAAGGCCTTGCTAACCAAAGCAATAGATCTGAGGTCAAGACCCCCAACATGTCTCAGTCTACAAACAGAGTCCCATTTAACTAAACTCCACTTAGAAAAAAGAAAACTAATAGACCAAAGAAATTGACGAGAAAGAGCATCCAACTCTCTCACAAAGCTGGAGGGGGGAGACTGCACAAAACACCTATAAATGGGAAGTGCTTGAACCAAAGTCTTCAGAAGAATCACTCTTGCAGCAGAGGATAACCACCTGTAAGTCCAATGTTTAACCTTACAATGAAATTTATCCAAAATTCCTTGCCAAAAATCTTTGCTTTGAACCCCAAAATCTAAAGGAATCCTGAGGTACAACAAAGGAAGAGACCCTGTCTGAAATCTGAGGATCCTGGCAGTCCTATTCTGAATAAGCCAAGGGATATTAAAGAAATATATGGATGAGTTATCTTCATTAATTTTCTGACCTGAGGCTTTGCAATAGATATCCAAAGCTCTCTTGAAATTCACTACCTCATTGATTTTGGCCTTTCCCATCAAACCTATGTCATCCACAAACTGAAGATGGGAGTAGGGAGATAGAGCATTACTCCAACTCTAGCCTTGAATAAGACCATGTCTCACCTGAGAAGTGAGAAATCTTCCAAGACCTTCAGCCATGAGAATAAATAAATAGGGAGATAAAGGGACCCCATGCCGAAGCCCCCGCGAAGTGCTAAACAATTCTGAGGGTTCCCCATTAATAAGAACTGAGAAAGAGGTAGAAGTCACACAACTAAGAACCCAATTCACCCACTCTTATCCAAAACCAAAAGCCAAAAGGACCTTTTGTAAGAAATCCCAACTCACCCTATCATAAGCTTTGGCCATGTCAAGTTAAATAAACATGGGTAAGTGCACAAAGATGGTGCTAAAAAAGGGGGGTATAAGTGGACACTTTTTCTAAAATCAGGTGAACCTGAACTTGGAGGAAAAATTTGAAAGTTATCCACTCAAGATATGAAGATAATCAAAGAACAAATATTGTAGTACTCTGAATCGAGTTTCTAAACTACTAAACTTTTTCAAAATTGGATAAAATTAAGGGGGTCAAATCCTTCGTGCATGAAAAATAGACCCTGATTGTTTCAGAAAGACATAACATAGTGTCTGAAATGCGCATCAAAAAATTTATATTTATATTTAGTATTTTGACAAATCCTTTTTCAGAAAGATAAATATTTAAGAGTGAGCACTAGAAGATGTGTATTTTTTTGTAATTTTTTGTTTAGTATTTTTTTTTATGATTTTTTCGATCGAGCACATCCTGAAAATTAGGTACCTGTTCGTGCGCAAAGCATAAGTTGCACTAAAGAAATAAAAAATGCAAATTTAAGTTTTTTTAAATTGTAAATAATCAAGTTCACTACAATAATATATAAATTTGTTTAAATTTGGATAAGTATATCAAAAGTTATTAAAAAATGGGTGCACATATGTGTGTGAGAACTATGGAGACACTGGTAAAAGAAATTCAATAATAATATGTTATTGTTGTTCAAATTTAAAAAAAATTATATGGTTAGAAAGCTTAGAAGATGGGTGAAAATATGGTGGAAATCTTAGAAATACCCACTTGATGATGCGTAAACCTTATGATGACAAAGTCGATAAACCGAGTTGATAAAATAAAACATGCCAAAAAGGAGGGAAATGGAGGGAAATCAAACTTCCAAACCGTAGCTTTGTCATCCAAGCTTATTTCCAAGCCTAAACAAATAAAGTGTGTATGGAGTGCCTATGGTATAAAAAGCACATACATGGTACTTATGGTGTAAGAAGCACATATGTTCTATCTTAACTATAAAAAGCGCATACGCGCTAAGTTTGTTTAAATTTTGGGAGAGTGTATAATATGATATTGTATATATAATATGTGTATATACATATAATATATAATTTATATATAATATAAAAAATATATAATATATAATATTTATATACATAAGTATATAATAATATATAATATATTAAGTATATATACACACACATATGTGTGTATGTATGTGTATTGTCTCCCTCTCTCCCCCTCTCTCTTCCTCTCCCTCTCTCTCTCCCTCCCCCTCTCTCTCTCCCTCCCTCTCCCTCTCTCCCCTTCTCCCTTACTCCATACCCCATCTCTCTCTCTCTCTCTCTCTCTCTCTCTCCCTCCATTCCCTCTCTCTTCTTCTCCCTCCAATATACCTTCTTTTTGTTTGCATATATATAAGGTGATAAGAAGATTGACAAGGTGGTTGGTTTTTTTTTTTTTTAAGAAGATAGGATATAAAGTAGAACGTTTGAAGAAAATGAATGTATTGGTTTCTTTGGATCATGTGGATGTATTGGTTGGATAATATTTATGGGTTGTATGGTGTATTAAGGGTTCATATGGTGTATTATGATCCATTAGGTGTCGTTATGGGTCATATGGTGTCCTAAGGGGCCATATGGTGTTCTATGATCCCTTAGGACACCATATGACCCCTTAGGACTCTATATTGTGTCGTTATGGGTCGTATTGTGTCCTAAAGGGTCATATGGTATTCTATGACCCCTTAGGATACTATATGATCCCTTACATGTCATTAGAGGTCATATTGTTTCCTAAGAGGTCATATGGTGTCATATGACACCTTAGGACACCATATGACCCCTTAAGACACCATACAACCCATAACGACCCCATATGGTGTCCTAAGGGGTCATAGGATGCCATATGACCCCTCGGGACACCATATGACCCATAACAACACCATATGGTGTTTTAAAGGGTCCTTTTATATTCTATGACCCCTTAGGACACTATTTGGCATCATTATAGGTCCTATGGTGTGCTAATGGATCATATAGTATCCTATGACCCCTTAGATGTTGTTAGGGGTCGTATTGTGCTCTAAGGGTCATATGGTGTCCTAAGGGGTCATATGGTCTCCTACGACCCCTTAGGATACTATTTGACCCCTTAGGACTCCATATGGTGTCATTATGGGCCGTATGGTATCCTAAGAGGTTATATAGTGTTTTATGACCCCTTAGGACATCATTTGGTGTCATTATGGGTTGTATGTTGTGCTAAGGGGTCATATGGTGTCTTATGACCCCTTAGGACTCCATATGATCTCTTAGGTGTTGTTATGGGTCATATGGTGTTCTATGACCCCTTAGGACACCATATGATCCCTTAGGACTCCATATGGTGTCGTTTTGGGTCGTATGGTGTCCTAAAGGGTCATATGGTATGCTATGACCTCTTAGGACACCATATGGTCATTAGAGGTCATATTGTTTCCTAAGAGGTCATATGGTGTCATATGACCCCTTAGGACACCATATGACTCCTTAAGACACCATACGACCCATTAGGGCACCATATGGTATTGTTATGGGTTGTATAATGTCCTAAGGGGTCATAGGATGTCATATGACCCCTCAAGACACCATACAACCCATAACAGTACCATATGGTGCCCTAAAGGGTCATATGGTGTTCTATGACCCATTAGGACACTATTTGGCATCATTATAGGTCCTATGGTGTGCTAAGGGATCATATAGTGTGATATGACCCCTTAGATGTTATTAGGGGTCGTATTGTGTTCTAAGGGTCATATGGTGTCCTATGACCCATTGGACACCATATGATATCGTTATGTGTCTTATGACCCCTAGGACACCTTATGACCACTTAGGACACCATATGTTGTCATTAGGGGTCATATGGTCTCCTATAATTCCTTAGGACACTATTTGACCCTTAGGACTCCATATGGTGTCGTTATGGGTTGTATGGTGTCCTTAGAGGTCATATAATATTTAATTACCCCTTAGGACACCATTTGGTGTCATTATGGGTCGTATGGTGTGCTAAGGGGTCATATGGTGTCTTATGACCCCTTAGGACTCCATATGATCTCTTACATGTCGTTATGAGTTATATCGTGTCCTAAGGAGTCATATGGTGTCGTATGACCCCTTAGGACACATGCATGAATCCCTAGGATACCATATGACTCCTAAGAATACCATATGACCCCTAAGAATACCATATGACATGAAAAAACAAAAAATGATGTCCTCCAAGTTCAGGTTCTCCTACGATCCCTTAGGACTCCATATGGTGTTGTTATGGGCCATATGGTGTCCTAAGAGGTCATATAGTGTTCTATAACCCCTTAGGACACCATTTGGTGTCATTATGGGTCGTATGGTGTGCTAAGGGGTCATATGATGTCCTATGACCCCTTAGGACTCTATATGACCTCTTATGTGTCATTATGGGTCATATGGTGTCCTATGACCCCTTAGCACATATGCATGGATCCCTAGGATACCATATGACCCCTGAGAATACCATTTGACCCTAGAGAGGGAGAGAGGGGGAGGAGAGGGAGGGAATGGGAGAGAGATACACTTAACAGAGGAGGAGAGTGAGATAGAGAGATAGAGACTGAGAGGGAGAGACAAGAGATAAATGAGTGAGCGAGCGAGAGAGAGATAGATAGAGAGAGAGGGGGGATTCAAAGAGAGAGAGAGAGAGAGAGAGAGAGAGAGAGAGAGAGAGAGAGAGAGAGAGAGAGAGAGAGAGAGAGAGAAAGAGAGAGAGAGAGAGAGAGTTGATAGCCAGAGACGTGATAGAGAGAAGGAGAGAGACTTGAGAGAAAGAGAAATGGAGTGAGAGGGGGAGAGAGAAAGAGAGTTAGAGGGAAAGAAATAATTGACAAAGGAAGAGAAAGGGAGGGGGAGGGAGAGGGAGAGGGAGATAATGAGAGAGAGAGAGACACTTAAGAGAGGGGGAGAGAGTGAGAGAGTGAGAAAAAGAGAGGGATAGATGAAAGAGAGAAAGAGGGTGAGGGAAATGAGAAAGAGATGGAGAGATACCCAAGAGAGGGAAGAAAGTAGAGAGAGATGCCTAAGAGACAAAAATGTAGGGGTTAAGGAAAAGAGAGGGGGAATGTAGGAAAGAGATGAGAGAGATAATGCTGATATGAGCATGCTGATTACTGAAATTTGACTAAGTCTGAAATTTATAAGAATACTCAAAAAACTAGAATCTGCATTATAACTCTTAGAGATCTGGAACCACTCTCAAACATTCTAACAATACATACATAAAATATAACTTAAAGTATATATCAATTATACTTAAATGTTATATTTTATGTATATATCCTATCGAAAAACCTAATAGAATGCTAAATGAATTGCATTTTATTGATAGACAGAACCGCATACGCGCTTTTAGTTTTTAAACCGCATACGCGCTTTTAGTTTTTAAACCACGTACGCGGTTTAGATTTGGTTAGGCTCAAAAAAATGAGCCTAAACGTGTATGGGGTTCTTTAAATTTGAAATACCCCATGCACGTTTTGGTGTTTTTCATGTTTTTTTTTTTGGTGTGTCCACTTTTCTGACCACCATCTTTGTGCACTTACCCACATAGCCTTCTCCTTAGAGGAAGCCATCAAATTAATAGCCTCCATTACTATCACAACTCCATCAAGGATCCATCTTCCATTAATGAAACCACCTTACTCCTTAGAAACCAAAGTGTAGAGGAAAGGTTTGAGTCGTTCATCAATCAATTTAGTGATTACCTTGTAGAAAACATTACATAAAGCAATAGGCTTGTACTGATCCAAGCTATTAGCCCCCTCCTTCTTAGGAATGAGAGCCAAGAAGGTAGAATTCATAGATTGGAGCATTTGTTTATTCCTATGAGATTCTTGAAGCACATCTAGAAGATCATACTTTATAATCTCCCAAAATTCTTGAAAAAAATCAATAGGAAACCTGTTAGGGCCAGGAGCCTTGCCTTTTTTCATTTGAAACACAACCCCCTCAAGTTCAGACAACAATATGGGGTGCAAGAGAGAATCATTCATTTCTATAGAGGCAAGAGGCAGAATAAAGTTCAGGATGGCCCTCTCTTCCACCATAGCTTCAAGATCCTCTTTGGTAAACAAATTAGAAAAAAAAAACTGATAGCTTCCATAGCAATTTCTTCTTTAGATGAAAGATGAACCCCTTCCGAAGAAATGAGAGAGGTAATAGAGTTACCATACCTACGAGCCTTAACAAAATTTTGAAAAAAAGAAGTGTTTCTATGACCTTCTTGGATTCAATCCACATGAGACTTTTGTTTCTAGAAAATCTCCTCATGCAACTCCCACTCCTCTAAGTCGTTTAGAGCAAGGGACTCGGCCATACTGAGCTCCACAATCATCCCTTGATCCATAATTTGACGCATAGCCTCATCTAGCTTGGATTGAGCTGCCATATTATGTCTATGCAGGTTCCCAAAACATTGTTTATTCCACCTCTTTAGCCTGTATTTTACATGTTGTAATATCTTCCAAAAGGAGAACATAGCCCGCCCATGGGCAGGTACCCCTTCATACCACCAATCAACCATAAGATCCCTCAATGACTGATCATGAAGCCACATCAATTGAAATTTGAAAGAGAGATTTTTGGAGGTTCTAAAAGATGTAATCGAAAGCTTAATAGGCCAATGATTAGAACCCCTCCAATCAAGAATTTTTGAACTAGCGGACCACCTATCATGCACCCAAAAGCAAGAAACCAAAAATCTATCAAGCCTTTCAGAGATAGCCTCAACACCACTCCTCCGATTATTCCATGTAAAGAAACAATTAATTGGCTTCACATCAATGAGATTCAAGAGACCAATATTATCTCTGAGTAAATTTGAGGAAGGATCAAGCCTGAATAACCTACCTTGCTTTTCCTCCAAACTAGTAATGACATTAAAATCTCTAGCCAAAATCTAGGGGAGAAAAGGATCCTGAGCCTGAACAAAATTAATGGGAGCCCAAAGATGAGACTTACCCACAAGATCAGTAGGAGCATAAATATTAGAGAAGAGGCATCTTTCTCATGTCTCAAAGCTAGAAGCAACCACAGAAATGGAAGACCTGCTAGAAAACCACCACAAAGGGGAAACTTTCCTCGGGTTCTAGAAGCAAGAAATCTCCCCTAAACTACCATGAGAGCTCACTCCCTACCAAAGGCCCTAGGGCTAGACACACAAAGCACAACTGGCCAAACCATCCACTAAAAGCTTGGTTTCCTGAATAAAAACAACATCAGGAGACTCAAAGTCAATTAATCCGTGAACAACCTTTTGTCTAGGGATGATGTTCAACCCCCTTACATTCCATGAGAGCACAATCATTTATGTGGTTGAGAGAAGTGAGAATCAATAGCCTTCACAAACCCCGACTCAACCAAAGTATCACCAATAAGCTTAAGCTTTTCCTAATCCATTTTTCGTCCACTCCTTAAAGGTTTGTCTAAAGAACCCTTTTTGACGATCTTTTGTTGCAAGCCTAAAATAGGTGGGGCTTTGTTACTCTTCACTAAACTTGAGGCCACTATAGTAGAAGGAGGAGTAGACTCCATGACCACTGCACCTTCAAGGACCTGTGACTCACTAAGATCTCTGTTGTCTTGAACATGAGAAGGCAAATCCGTAACCATTTGAACATCCTATTGATTCTCCAAAGATAGGGCCCAACCCTTTTTCTTGGAATCCCCATCAAACACCTCATGTTGAAATTAGGAACCCAAGGACATTTCAATTGGAACTCCTTCCTCTTGGACCAAATCCTCTAGAGCCTCAAACCTATTTAGGGTGACATCATTTGCATATCCAACCAGGTTCTCTTGTTTCCCTTGTCTTTATTTGGAGGTTTCAAAGGAATGAAACCGTGTTTATCAGTAAGACCATTAGGCATAGGGGATTTCCCCTTATCTTCCCCCAGAATAGAGTGAGGAGGATCAGAAACAACCGGTTTAGAACATTTATTTCTAGGATATCTCCATTGTAAATGACCATATTCATGACAAATTCTGCATCTAAATGGCAGGGTCTCATAGTCTAGCTGTTGGATCCAAGAAGATGTCTCCAAACAGATTTCCATAGAGTTTGGCAAAGGATTATCTAAATAAACTTCTACACATATGCGAGCATAGGATATTACCTTTCGATCTTGAGTTTGTGAAGCCAAACCCATGGGTTTACCAAGAAGCAGTGATATTGAGTGAAGAATATCTTCTCTCCAGAACTCTAGTGGAAGCCTTGGCAATCAAATCCACACGGGCACACGAGAGGGAATATCCTCAGCAAAATTAAAACCAATATGCCAGGGTTTGATAAAGAGTCCCACCTGGTTGAAAAAATAAGGGTCACCCTCAAAAGCCTTGTTCCTATCTGCTAGGTTGGAAAAAATAACTAGAAAATAGTTATTGTCTACCATAAGTAGCTCCATGTCTCCTTCAGGATTCCAAACACGGCATGCCCAAGAGTCTAAAACAAGTATAGAGAGGCGAAGACCAATGAATTTGCATATGAGAGCATGGTTGCACCAATATTCAACATCCTCTGAAATTTGCTCAGGTTGAATAACCACAACTGGACAATCTTGGGATCTCTCCAAACAACCATTGACCTTTTTCATGTGAAAAGGCTCTTTCAAAGAATAAATGCCTACCCCTACTTGTGAATGACCAATGTGTTCCTTTCCACATGCATGCATCAAATGAGATGGATCCGCCATATCTAGATCTCCAGAGACCATCTAAGAAGAGGATACTCCTCTATTCTCCATGGATCTATAGAAAATACCAAAAGAATAAAAAGAAGAGGGGCTAAAAACCCAACCCCAAAACCCCACAAACCCCAACAACAACCCAGAGCAGAAGAAACAGAAAAGGGTTGCAAAAAAACCCTGTGACAGCCCAAAAAATCCAACCATGGGAAGCAAAAATCAACCCCCAGCAAGCCCCAGCAAGAAAGAATCCCCCCTCCCCCCCTAGAACAAAGCAAGAAGAGCGCAGGTCATAGGGTAGGGCACTTCATCCCTAGCACAACACCCACACACACACAGAGCCATCAAGTCTTCGTAGTGATCTTGACATCATCAAAACCAACCCATAAATTCTTATTCATCAATTGCATTTGAATTTTTATTCTCCAAGTATGTAAATTGAATCTAAAGTACTTGTCTAATAGAATTCACATGTTTAAAATGCATAACAAAATACAATCCCTTTAAGGAAAAACATGTAGGTATTCAAAATTGAAAATATTGAAAAATTGAGCACGTAATCTCCTTTCAGTTCTACACAATAAAATGGTAGATTGGGGACACAAATTATTCTTAGTATTTAGTGAGTTGAATGCCTATTTGGAAATTCCTAGTAATGAAGATTGAAACTTTATCCCTATGTAGTTATTTTTTCTTCAATAACACGATTTCAATCTACAACTACTTTTGACCATAGTTAACCTTCAAACTCAAACTTAAAGGTATATATCTATAATTTCATGCTATGTCCCATCAAAATACTCACTTGAATACCTTAAATCATACCTTATGTGACTTTGCACATGACAATGTAGGTCTGCTAGCATAATTTATTCAAATTACTTTCTAATTCATGCTCTTCGAATGCCTAGCAAAAATCTACAACATCTAGTACAAATCTTCTATCTTCATTCCTAATCTAGATGGATTATCTCATTAACCTTGAAACGCCAAACACACCCATGTATTTTCTTTTCCAATGTGGTAGATCAAACAAAAATTTCACCAACTTCTCTTTCTTTTATCTCACATCCTCAAGCACAAATCACATGCTAGAATAGAGATGTTCATGTGGCTTCTTTATAGCTATTCATCTATATGACAAATTCTCCCCTCCCATGTTCTATGCACTTGTGTCAAAAACCATATTATTGTTTAGCCTTCACATTCTTCCCTCTCATGCCATCACTCTAGTATTTAATTTGTAGTCTTTCATTTCTCCTACCCAACTATAGTGGCTGCGGCTTATGAGAAAAGTAGGAAAAGCATCCAAGCAAGGGAAATACTAAATTTCTATGTTGGTTTCATATAACCAAGATTTTCTATTCTTTTCTAAGAATGATACATAGGGACATATTTCAAATTTCTCTAATTTATATGAAAAATTTAATGATTTCTCCATTGTCTTATTGAATGAAAAAGATGAGGATTTATACAAGAAGATACCATTAGGATGTAGTAGAAGTAGTTACTAGAATGTAGTAAGAACTTTCATAATTGATACTCAATGGTAAACAATATAACACTAGTAATTTATGCTAACATAGAAGACCTTACACAAGAGGGTGAAGTAGAGGTTTTTTTAGAAAATGTTATAAATGTAACAAATATGGTCATAGATCTTATAAGTTCCTAGAATATCCTACAAGCCAAGGAAGTGCACACATTTCTCAAGATATACAGGAAATTACAGAATCACCTATTCATGAAGATGCACTTAAGGTTGGAGAGTCATTGCTTATGAAACAAGTCCTTCTAAAGCCTAACAAAGAAATATAATATCCCACCCAAAGAAAATAAATTTTTAAAACTACATTTAAGACTATAGGTGTATGTTCTTAGGTTAGTATTGGTAGTGGAAGAATTAACACCCTTGTGTCCACTGAAATGGTTAATAAACTAGGCCTAAAAAATACAAGACACCTAACACCAGTTAAGGTGTCTTGGCTACCAAAAAAATATAAAGTACTAGTAAATGAACATTTCATAGCGAGTGGAAATTTAGATTGTAAGTTACAAAGACCAAGTAAAATGTGATATTATGCCAATGGATATTTGTCATGTTATTTTAGATAGGCCTTAGCAATTTGATAGGAAAGCAATTCATGTTGCAAGAAGTAATGCATACACTTTTGAAAAATATGGAAAGAATCATAGACCTATACCTTGAAAAGATAAGAGTTTGGTTTAGGAGATCAGTCTTGAAGTGTTGATGGCTAGTGGTAAAAGATTCCTAAATAAAATTACAAGTGAGGAGGTAATTTTTGGATTAATTGGTAAGATAAAATTATTTTAGGGTGAAATCACAATGTTGGTTCCAACATTTTGGTACATCCTGATTTTTGTAGAAATCATAGATTTTTTAGAAAATATAATGATTTAAGCTTTAAGAGGTCCCATTTCTTGGATATAACCTCTCTACTTCTAAACCATCCTTGCAATGGAGTCTCCTTTGCATCTATCAAATGCTGATAAAAAACCAATTTTACATTAGCTTTTGGTGGGTCAAATGAATTCATTTAGAAGTTTTGTATTTCTAAGCATTTAGTACTTATTATAAGCTTTCCAAATAGTATATTTTTAATATATTTAATTTCATTAATATATTTTTATTTTATTTCATATGAGTGTAGGTTTTTCACCGAACATAAACTTCTTTGTTTAATACATTGGGAAAAATAGTAAACCAATTCAATTTTTTTTGAAAAATATCTATGCACTAGGTATTGATGTCTTGTTTCTAACAAAACAAATAAAATAAATTTTTTGATATATATAGAACAAGTTATGTGTACAAACATACATCTTGTTGGATCTCAAATCAACAAATTGGATATGTTCTAAGGAAATGCCAACTCTTATGATCAAACCCTCCAATTTGACTTGTCCAACTTATAGAGTGAACCTATTTGGTTACTAACTCCCTCACTTTAGGCTCTGTAAGACCTAGGTAGGTATACCTATTCACCAGTGGCTTTCGATGACTAATGCTTTTTATAGTAGATTGAGTATCTTGATCTAAATTCTACACTATCTCAGAATGGAATAAGTTCCTAGGATAGGTGGCTTTTAGATGAGTTCAAGATTGTTGTTGTGAAAGCTATTGGATCTTTGTACTTGAAATTCATAAGTATGTATACTATTGCTGATTGGTTTTATGTGTCCTACTCAACTAGTCCTATTGCTTTAATGTAAAGGTAATTAATATGGTAAAGGTTGTGATTTGTGAACGACTCTTTCATATTATTTGGGCTACAAAGTATTATATTTCCATATGACTTAATGTATGATTTGTGAGATAATTTTTAAACCTACCCCCTTTGGTAAATTTGTTAGTAACTATTTCTTATGAGATATGCTAAATGTTATATCATAAACCGCCTGAATGAATTTAACCCTAACCTTAAGGGACCATTCAAGGAAGAACTACAAGGAATAATTACAATCCATGAGTAGATCTTTTTAATTCAAATTTATAATATAGGAACATAGACTTCGCTTTAAGAATACAAATAACCTTATCTCCTTTAGATAATATCACAAATAGCTGCCTATAGAAAATGAAATGACTCACAACACATATGTGAAGGAAAACACCTAATTTTATTAAAGGTTCAAAATAGTACAGTATTATCTAGAGTTTATATTATATTTCTTTTTATCTCATTCTTCTCTTTGGTCTTGATTTCACACATATACATTACATTTTTTAGGGTTATGACCCTTCACTTTGTTTAGTGCAACTCTACATTTAATTAACCATAATTAAAATATTTAATTTTAATCACTTTAATCTTTAGACTTCAAAATAATAACACTCTTCTTGGGTTGGCAATCCATGTGCTTGTATTTTTTACGGAAATTGGCTCCAAGATTTGGATACTTCTTTAATCACTCTTTTAATTTGTATTTTTTTTTTGTGAATAATACTTTATGATTAAAGTATTTCATAATATATTAATTTTTGGTAATAAGTATCACTCCTCTTCAACCAACATTTTACATTTGTATTCTTATATTCACTCATACAACATTTATGTAAAAATTCCTCACCGATGAATAAAAATTTCTACCATCCATTTCTTTCGTGGAATAGTACAAGTAAGAATAAAATCCTGTTTAACTTTGTATTTTACTCTTATAAGTGAAACAAGACCCTTTGGTAAATTATCTCCCTCATATTCTTTCACTTGTAATTATGAACTTATTTCACTCGCCACATTTTTTATTCCTTAAAAATAATGCTTTTACTTGATGTTGGCCTTCATAATCTCATTGAATCATCTCACCAATTTAGAGGTTAATTCTCCCAAACATTAACTATGGAAAACACTTTACGCTGGGTAACAATATTTTACTCGATATTTTTAGATTCATATCAAATGTTTTACCTTGGTAAATTAATCCCAGTATACCTATCACTCTTGGTAATATATATGTTTAATCAATATCCTTTGCCAAATAGTCTATTTTCTTGAAGTTTTCACCAATTAAGTTATTTCCCCACTCTATCTCAATTTTTATGAAATTTCTACACTCACCATATAATATCATTCACCCTTATAATATCATTCACCCTTTTAGCTTCTTTGCCAAAATAATTCATCTTGTAGTTAAGCCTCATCTTCATTCAGTTATTCACCTTTTAGGTAAAACAATTACCCTTCTCCTTATTCTTGCCTACCTCTTGCCTAGAAATATTTTACTTTACTTCATGTGCAACTTTTAAGTTTCATAATGCGCCAAAGTTTATGCACCTTGGATGAGAAGAAATCAGATGAACTAATTCATTGTTTGACATTAGCAATGTGCATTGAGCTACTGTACAGGTCATGATTAACATATTTGGGTCATTTTCCAGCCTTCTCGCATTCCAAAAATGATCAAAATTGGCTTGAAAATGCTTCTAACTCATGGACAATCACGTTGGCAGCTTTTTGGGCACAAAAACAACGGTATTTGGCTTGTGCATTTCCCCAAAATTGGTCTGAAACATTTTGGACGTGATTTAAAACAGTTCTGGGACAGATTTGAATCCAATTTAAAAAATGTTGACTGCAAACTTTAATTTGAATGTTGTTGGTTGCATTTTCTTAGTAGTTTCCATCACGTTCTCTCTAAATTTTCATTGTGAATATTCTATAGTGTGGTAGCAACCTTTGACATAATTCTTCTATTTAACGCTTTAAAGAATATTTATAAACTGCTGCAAAAATGGTGGTCATGGTTTGAGGATCCTGGCTTTGCACCTGATAATTGCATTCACTTGATAACTTCTATTTTTCTGTCAATAGATTTATTTTGTTTACATCTAGTGTATATTAGCTTGGAGTATGCTGGTAAACTTTGAATTTATACCCACCAATATCATTTCGTTAAAATCTTTGAAAAACTTTTCATTCAGTACATATCGCTCATTATTTTCACATTTCGAAGCCATATTCACCATGTCATCATTTTTTATGCCTTGATGGATGCCCATACCATATTCCATAGCTTTATCACAGGCAGCACGTATGGTGAAAAGTTACAGAATTTAGTTTTTGAAACTATCAAATATCCTTCTACAACATTCATTTTGTTCTTATCTCCGATGTCTCCACGCATCATGACATCTCCCGAGCGTTTGTCTTTGTATTCAATTTCTACAATTATTAATTCTATGAGATGTCATCTCCTTGATGCATGTGGTATTCAAGCTCATAGAATTTCTGCATACTCATCTGCCATATGCCTTAAATAGGGTTCTTTCATTTTTTCCGTATAACTTTGCATTTTCGGAGAGGCTATTTTTTGTTATATAAATTATCCTTGTTTTGCTGATAACGCAATTGAGAAAACTCTTCTCTTTGTGGGGTCCACCACTTCGGCTCATATTAACCAACGTAATGGTTTTCATTTTATCATCACATATATAGTTTATATATATAAGATCATTTCTTATAATGCTCCATAATGATTAATTTAAATCATTTTTGATTGATTTAAATTTTGATTTTTCTTGAGTGTTATTCCTCTTCAAACATATAATGTGTCCATTTGAAATATTATTATTGGAAATCGAATAACAAGCCATTATGGGTTTGCACAGATGAAAGTCCATCCTATTTTAAAACCATATGCTGGGCTCTACCCTTATGGGAGCCGCATTTATCCCTACATATAGTAAACATTTTGTTTCAATAATATCAAATATATTAATTTGAATTATCAACTTTCATAAAGAAGATGTCTTTCATTAATGAAACTTGTAACATTACTAACCTTATGTGATAATCAAATAAACCGTTCTTCTTGAATTAACACTCCATACCTTGTTCTGATGTATTTTGCCAATAAACCCACTTGAACTGGTGACAAGAATAATTTGGAATGAGTTTGTGATTACAAATTTTAAACACTGTTCAATTTGTGCATTCGGAATCAATCCTAAAAATTGACCCAATCATATAATAAGGTTGTGATAGTTGGCAATCATGTAAACATTTAACTCGAGATTACAATACAACTAATGGCTCTGAGGGATTCAGTATTAATTTTTAAAGTGGGCTTCATAATTGAGTTTACCCTTGTGCAAGTTTAAGATATGCATAGATTGTATTTGGTTTAAGCTCAAGAAAATTATCAAATGGATTGGTAGGGTTCCAAAACCTTGCACCGTGGTTTATTGTGATACACACAATTACCTGGATCAATTGGTTTAGTCTAATTATAATCCAAGTGTGAAATAATAATTTCAATAGAAAGCCACTTTGGTAGATCTTGCAATGTGTAAGCAATAATATGAATAAATCACAAATGGAATTGACTTGGGAAAAATAGCAAATGAGGTCATAGGTCTCTAAAACTTGACACGAGAGTTCATTTTCATATATAAAATTGAGGGGAACAATTGGATTAGAGTGCGTACTTATAGGGACCAAGTTATTAACTCTCAAAAGTGGCTACTTGGAATAGTTTTGTGACTCGGAAAAGTATGCACCTAGATTTTGCTATTTGACAGAGGTATCAAATTTGATTTTGGGAAGCTCAATATGGATGATCATGATTATTTATGGGTGGTGAACATAATTGCAAGGTCAAATTTCCCATTGGGATCATGATTCATGGGTGCATTTTTGGGGGTGTTCACTAAATTATCTCATTTAGGAGAACCTAAATTTTGCCAAAGTTTAGGGTTCCAACACATCTATATCTAAATTATAATTAGTCGGACTTCAAAACTTAATAAAATAAAAAATATTCAACATATCACTATCAAACTAGCTACATGCCTTAGGTATTGATGCTACAAACCAAAATTCAAAAGAATTATTTTTTTATCATTTATAGAAAAAAGTTATGCATTTCGAGATGCACATCACTCTTAAAAATTGTTGTTTGCTGTAAAAAATTACTTTTTGAGGGAGATGAAAAATTCAATAAAATTTTATTCACAAAAAATTTTAAAATATATATTTAGAACATACAAACAAGATGTTACAAATCACTAGTTTACATGATCTTCAAAGTCTTAATGCTTTAAAAGTTATGGGTGTCGGAAAGTGAAGGTTTTTTTCAAAATGTTCATCTAAGTGTCAAAGTTGGTCAAAAAGTGGGAACCAGTATTGTGATTTCACCCTTTACCAAAAAATTTGGTTTATTTGTGTATAAAAATTCAAGATTTGTTAAGTGAATTTGATGATATTGTTGTGGATGACTTAACTAATGAACTACCTCCAATGAGAATCATTGGCCTTCATATCAATCTCATTCTAGGAGCAAATTTAAGAAACAAGGTAGCTTACAAGATGGCTCCAAAGGAAAATGAATAAATAAAGAATTAGGTAAGAGAACTATTGAAGAAAGGGATAGTAAAAAAAAGTTTGGGTCCTTGTGCAGTTCCAATAGGGTTAAGTCTGACAAAGGACAAAAATTAAAGAATGTGTACAAATTATAGAGCCATTAATAAATTCAAAGTCATAGATGGATTTATTTTACGTCAAATAATGTTGTGATAGATTTTATAAGTGGTGCAAGATCTACATTTCTACGATATATTTATGTAATGGTGGGACAATGGTGAATGATAGATCAAGAGGAAAATTAACCCTTTCCCTCAAAGAGAGATGAGAGTTTAACTATTGATTATCCTTCAAGAAATTTTCACCATTACATTAGGAAGATAAGGGATAATTCACTAGATCCAATATCCACACAAAGATGATGGATTGAATTCTGAATGAATCAATAATGTTAGGATGATCCTTTCTTCCTTTGTTTGATTTGGAAAGGAATTGATTAGGTTTATGTAGTGCAAAAGTGACAAAGAATCGATTATAAATTAAGGTCAGAATATGGGATGAAGCTGTGCACTTGGATTTAGCAGTAAAATGTCAAGACGAAGTCTTCCTACAAATTTGACGAAAAGGTGTACGGATTGTGGTGGAAATGTACACGGTCTTTCGAAAATTCTGCCAAACGAAAAGGATTTTTCGGCCTCTGCAAATGAAGCCTAAATCCAAAAGTACAGTTGCGCACCTGCAACCTAGACACATAAAAGAGAGGGAAATGTGTTGGGATTGGGGTTTTGCCTTTAGGTCAAACCCCAATTTTGGAATTAACCAATTAATGAAAGAAAGTACTTGCAAGTAGATGTAAATGAAAGACTGAATTGTAAATAACCTCAAGGGAGGTTGTCGTAGAAATGTTGATAGAAATGCTTGTGTGGAATTTGTATGTTGAAATTAATCTCCTCTTCAATGGTTGAATCCTTGACTTGAATGCAACACCTAGCCTTGAAGGGAGACTTGAGAATACTCAATGCTAGAAAAGAATGCTTCAATGCTTGATCGCTTGAATCTTTCCAACTTTGACCTATCCAACTTATCGAATTCCACTTATGTAAATGAGAGAATGAATTCCTCTTAAATAGATGTTAGTGGATTTGAATTTCATCACGAACTGACATCGAGGAGGTTTCTCGTCCGAGGCACAACCCACAAGACAAGCTCTAGTAAGGGTTCTGCCCTAAAATAGGGTAGGGAAAGGGGCACCACGTCTCTGTCCTAGGAGGACACGGGTCGCCTCTGTCCAAGGGGGGATAGTGGTGCCACGCGCCTGTCGTACCCCTTTCTCCAAGGTAGAATGCAGTCTGGGTGATTGAGAGGCCAAGGAAGAAGCTATTTTTGCAAGCCGAGCACTCTTCGGTCTCCGACCAAGATAGAGTATTCAAGTTTGCATGCATGAGGACCCTAATGTAGTCAAACATTTCTAGGGTCACAATTTTACAACACTACATTCAGCCCGCACTTTAGCAGGAGTATAAGTGTAGTCCAACACTACCGATAAAGTACAAGGAAACAACATTGAAATACTTTTACCATGTCAAGGAGGCAAGATGTGTCAAGCCCCCAGTGGACTTAGGATCTTACAAATTTGATTGACAAAGTAAAAGGGACAATCGAGAAGGGGAGAACTATGATTGCAAGTAGAAAAGTTCCCTTCATTATGATTCATGAAAGCAAGGATACTAAAGATCACAAAGAAAAACAAGGTTCGCTAAGTAATTCTAAGTATCACAAGAAGGAAAGTATGAGCAGAGTGTATGCCCCCATGTTAAAGTGATCGGACGTGCCTTATCGGGAGTGATTTATTTAAGGTAGGATACACCCAAGAGAGAGAGAAGGAAGGGAGCACGTTATCGCAAGGATTTAGCCCCCAATCGAGATATAAACCCAAGGATAATGAACACAAAACATGAGGTAGTGTCTCTTTCCTCGGGGCCAGTATGTTGTATGATAACTCATGGATATCATGTATGTATATGCATATAATAATCTTCATTCCCCAAAGAAGGACACTACCGTAGAAGAAAAGGGAAGAGAGGATGTCGTTTGAGTCAACATGAAAGAGACCAAGAAAAGATCTCAATGCTTTGCATCGTCCCCAAGTAGACATTAAGGGAACAATAGATTTATAGGGATACATAGAAGAATATTCACAAAGAGAAAGAAAGTAGAGAGAGAGGATCTACAGTGATAGTATCGCTAATATAGCATGACATATGCCTCCTGATCTTGCTGATCACTATTTCAGGAAGGCGAGCAACATTCTAGAGAAGCGACATTAAGCACAACAGATGGAGCTATCACAAGATCCAAATGAGGAATATACTCATGTTGTAAGTCACTTTGTTTGATTCGAGGAGATAGGATGAGGGTTTGTGAAAACTCATCCAATAAATGTTTGTCCACATCAACATACTCATACTCACTATCAGAAGCATTAGGAGTTGTATTACCATTATGAATAACATTTTCACTCATTTCTTCATCAAATTTTAAAGCAAGTAGAGCAAGAACATGAATAGGAGTAAGACCATAACATGTTTTATGGAACTTATGATTTGGAGATGTTGGTTGAATATCTTTCTTAGGAGAAAAGGGAATCATGTCAATTGTCAGAGTCTGAGGAGATTGAGTATTTTGAGGGATAGCTTCACAATATTGAACACGACATCTTTGTCGGGGTTCTCAAGCATAAAGATTTAGTCGATTCTTAGTGGAAGGCTGAGAAGGAGGAGGAACATTTGAAGAAGTAGGAATGGTTATCTCCTTGATAGTGGAAGATTTAGGTTGAGGTCCTTTTGGTTGAAAAATAGGAGGAACAAGCCTCTTCTCTTGATAAGAGGAAGGAGGTGGAACTGTGCCATAGAAAGGAGGAATATTAGGTGTAGGGAGGATACCAAGTACGTCATGAGGAGGTATAGGTCTAACCTTAGGAGGAATATTGTTGTTCTCCTTAAGAGAAGGTAAAGTCACATCCATAGGAGTAGGTGAAAAATTTTCTTTAGGAGGGAGATTAGTTCTATCCGAGAGGGGAAGAACCTCATCTTGAAGAATAATAGGAATATCAAGTGTTGGAGATCTAGGATGACTTAAGGATTAAATCATATTGTTCTTCCATTTTTTATATGATTGAAAAAGAGAATTGTTCCTTGATGGAAGAGATTGAAATTTTTTAGGACAAAAGAGATCAATAGGAACACTAGGGATTCTTTTGGATGGACGGAATAAGCTATGGTTCACGGTTATGATTTCTCTATTGTGAGGAAATTTAAGACAGTGGTGGATTGGAGAAGCAATAGCCTTCATGGAAGATAGCCAAGGATAGCCCAACTTCACACAGAATTTCTCAGAAGAAGGTATGATAACAAAGTCAACATCCATGGATTTAGCATGGACTTCAATAGGAAGGGTTATAGAACCAACAAGAGAAACCATCAAATAACTTCACCACTACATTAGAAGCATCATATAGTGGTTTATGCAATTGTAAAGTGAAAAGATACTCTTCAGTTATGACATTAACCATGTAAGAAGGATCAATTAGGGCACCACGACAAGGGATATCCTTAACCTTTGCAACTATGTGTAAAGTGCCATCGGGTGCTCTAATGGTCTCGCTAGGGTCAAATATAATACATGGATCCTTAGGAAAATCTTGTGTTTCTACCATATTAACCAAGTTTGGAGCCATACAGATGAATGCTTCAGAAGTGAGATAATTAGGCACAATCTCTATAACATTAGAGGTATGAGATGGCAAGGGATTAGGGAAAATCTTAAGATTTTGATCAGGAGGGGCAACTGATTTATTCCCTTATCATTCACACCTGCCATAGATATAGTATTATTATCAATCAATTCTGGAACCTCATTTTTCAATGCAAAAAAAATCTCAGTATCATGACCAGGTTGACGATGAAATTGGCACAAGAAATCTTTATCAAAATAAGGAGATGCAAGAATGGAAAGATCAACTTGTTTTATAGAAGGAAGTTTGATAACATTTCTATGCAATAACTGAGAGACAATACTATGCAAATATTCATTCAAAGGAGTAAACTGTCTTTCTCTTTGGAAAAAAATAGAAATAGGAGGCACACCTGTTGTAGCATTCACTTGGTTGTTGTTGATTGGATCATTGAACTTGATGAATATTTTAGTTGGTTTGAACTTTGCAAACGGTTGTTGAACACTCCCCCCCTTATCACTCGGAGCCATAGGAGTAGATTGCTCCATTTGACTCATAGCCAGTTGATAATTATGAAGCATTGCGCACACCTGCGGAAAGGAAGTAAACTTAGACAAAAGAAGCTTTTCCCTTATATCTTTTTGTAAATTAGAAATGAAAATTCTTTGAATGTCATTATCAGGCACATGTAAATAAATTTAAGCACACAAATGCTTATATCTACCAATGAAATTTGTCACTTTTTCTTTAACACCTTGTTTACAATGCATTAAATCAGTCAAAGTGATTTGGATGAAAGCATTTGCTACTTGTTGAAAGGAAACGATTGAATAAGAAGGCAGAGAGCAATACCATTGTAAGGCCTTATCTCTTAGTTTTCTTGTAAACAGTTTTGCAAGCAATTGTTGATCATAAGCAAAATCAGTACACAAGGTTTGAAATGTTTTGACATGTGTGACAAGATCACCTTTTCCATTATAGAGTTCCAATTGAGGGATCTAAAACATGTTTAGGTGGCATGAATTTAACAATATCAAGAGAACGTGGGCTCGCAACTATTAGGGGTTCCACAAATACTGAGAGGGGGGGTGAATCAGTATCTAACTAGTAATAAGAATTTCTTAAGTTAAAACATGCAGAACATAAAATAACAGTGTACTGGTATGCAAGAAATAATGCAATAAACAGAATCAAGAATATCCACATGAAAAGTACACCATAACACAAGATGTTTAACGAGGAAACCTGGTGTGGGAAAAACCTCGGTGGGATTTGTGACCCACAATATTCACTCACTAGCCAATAAGAGAATATTACTTACAATAGGGGCCTGCACATGCAGGAAGGCCAATTGCCTAGAGCTCACTGCTCAATGGGAAGTCACACTGACTTACAATAAGGATTATACTAATCCAATGACTTGTACTACTTTACAATAGCATCTTCAATGCTAGAATCAGTACCCGTTCCTGCTCTGTTCTTTACATATACCCTTGACCTATATTTCGTACATTAGGTCTGCCAAATAATTTTCTTTATGCTCCTTATCATCCTACTTCAAATGTCTATAATGATCTCCTTTATATACAAGAGTCATTTTACAATTTTCCAAGTCGGCTTACAATAATAAACAAAATATTACATAACAAAAATCCTATCGGCCTCTGTGCCGGTATACATGTTTTCTTCTATGTTGGTGCAGGTGTCTTGAGTGATCTTTTGATGCCGGTGCACTAACTTGCCTGTGTTATACTTTGCCAGTATGATGTCTTGCCGGTGCCATAGGATTGCAAGGTTGCCTATGTAATGCTTTGCTGGTATGATGTCTTGCCGATGCCATAGGATTGCAAGGTTGCTTGTGTAATGCTTTGCTGATATAATGTCTTGCCGGTGCCATAGGATTGCAAGGTTGCCTGTGTAATGCTTTGCCAGTATGATGTCTTGCCGGTGCCATAGGATTGCAAGGTTGTCTATGTAATGCTTTGCCGGTATAATGTCTTGCCGGTGCCATTGCAAGGTTGCCATCAATGACAAAACCTTCAATCACATACAATGTCTCATTGGAGTGTCTATATGCCAACAATCTCCCCCTTCGGCATTGATGGCAAAACTCATGAGAAATTTCAAAAAGTGTCCAAAATGTGTAGTCCAAAAATGTTACCAAAAATGTTTACCAAAAATGTGAGAGCTCCCCCTGAGCATATGATTCCTGTATTTTGAATTTTCTCATCCCACTATTCCCCCTTTGGCATCAATGACAAAGGTTGTCAAGATGTCAGTAGAGTTTGTAGGTTCATCTATCCATATCCTCAACCTTGTAGTTGGGTAGTTATTATCTAAAAAAGATCTCCCAAAATTAAGTTTAAACTATCCATAAACTTCTTACTATATTTTATTGCTGTCTCGGTTCTCTTCATTGTACCGGTGAGATGCTACAAATGCTCTGCCGGTGTTTTGCTTCCCTGTGTTAGTGCCTCTAAAATTTCCTTCCGCAGAGATGCTAAATAGTCCAATCTTGGACTTAGTTTAGATCTCAAATGTTTTGCCTTGTTTATTATTCTCTCTTTCTCTCTTTCTAGTTTGAGTAATTCTTCCTCAAAATTTGCTATCTTCTCTTCAAAAACTGATAATGAATCAGGTGAGTTGACAAAATTGTTTGCAAGCTTATTTATCTCATCCTGTGCCTTGCTTATTTTCTTGTCAATATCTATAGTCAAAAAGTTTGTTTTACATGTATCTTTATACAAATTTTTGTATTCTTTCAACAAACTACATAGTTCCATTAGAAGTGTGTCAAAATCTCTGTTACACTTCTTTATTTCCTCATCAAAGAATTTCTGTTTCTCTTTCTCTACCTTATCCTTTATTGATTCTTCCTTTATTTTCTCAATATTTTCAGAAATATATTTACACAATGTATCCAATTGTCCTAAAGAATCTTTATTATCTATATTACAGTTTGGAGCTATTACCTTCAAAATTGGTATGGAATCATCAATTGCCTTGTAAGCCTATGAGCTGCAGTCGGTTATTTTCTTTATAGAATCAAGTAATACCTCAGTCACATTTGTTGACTTGAATACTGATGATGATCCAACAATCTGAGTACCGGTGGAAGTAACCATGCTTGTATTGACCTCTGGTAGGTCAATTTGTGTCTGCATTTCTTTTAGCACTGGTTTTCCTACTTCACTATTTACTGGTGGCACTGTTTCCTTGTGTACCTATTTCGGAGCCTTTAGCTCTGTTGGTTTCTTTGTATGTTGCATTGTCTCTGTCTATGCCTCAGATTTTACCTCTTTCTCTGTATCTTGTGCCAGTTTCTCTATTTCCCTTGCTACCGGAGGCTCATTAGCCATATCTGACTTGTCAGTTGTATCTTTATCTACTATTATGTTGATCTTTTGGGTATCAACATTTACAGTATATAGAACTTCAGAATTAGGATTTTTATCCTCTACATCCATACTTTCTGTTGCCGGTTGATTTTCAGTAGTTGTAATTTTCACCGGTGGGGGTAGGTTGTCTTTAACTTTGATGCTTGGTGGTCCACCCACTTTGCCTTTCCCCTTGTCTCTATCTTTCTGATATACCTTCATAGGTTTAGGGTTCCTGTACTCTTCTTGTTTTTCTTTGTCAACCAGGAATATATCCCAACTATTTTCTGTTTCCTTTGTGACTTTAGTAACTCTTCCTGCCATTAGTGAAATATGCCGGTGTGCAGTAGAGAATACTGACCGGTTTGCCTGAGCAATCAAATCATCAATTTCCTTGGGAGAGTTTATCGGATAAAGAACAAGTAGCTTCTCTATTTTTATTTTCTTATCTAATTCTATCATTTCTTGCCTTTTGGCCTCAAGTCTTTTGAACAAATCATCAGGAATTTCATTTGCTACTTCCATCAAAAAATTCTTGTACATGTCTATATGCAGTATCACACTGTTCTCAACTTGCTCTTTCTCATCAGCAGTTAGAGTGTCATAAATTTTCTCTATGTTTTTCAGTTTTCCTTCCTCTGTGATTTCATTTGACAATATATCAAGAGGTGTCAAGTCACTGTTTATCCTTTTCTTTTTCTTTGGTGTCAGCTTCTTCTTGGGTGTGGCCTTTCTAACTGGAGATCTCACTGCTTGTTGCTTTTGACTTGTTCTTCTAGGTGAAGGAGTGGTTGCCGGTGAGGGATCTCTTTTTTTAACAACTCTTTTAAAAGTTGCTGGCATGTCACCTTCCGAAGAAGTACCTATCGGTGATAGGTGAGTTTCAGGTTGTGGAGCTGCCAACTCATCTTTTGTTATGCCAGTTTTCTTTAGTACATCTTCCTTAGTGGCCTTTACTTGCCTGGATCCTTTCCTTACAAATGCCTCAACCTTGTTTACTCTTTTCTTTGATTGTATTTGGCTTTCTATGGTCTCAGCACTACCAAATACTTCTTCCTTAAGTTCATTGGGGGCTTCTAGAAGTGCTTTAGCATAAGTTTCAACAATGTCATCATCTGTCTCATAGCCCATCTCGGTTACCCAAATTGTTCTTGGAATGACCGCTTCCATCCAGATTTCATCTTTCTTAATAACAAAGCATATGTCATCTTTGTATTTGTCTACTATTTTCTGAGATAACCTTATTCTTTGCTTCATTTTGGTCTTCAATGCTTGGAAAAAGTCATGAATATTGTTCTCCTTGTTCTCACCCATGGTATTGAACAATTATGTCAATTGCTTTCCTACCAGTATGTCATATCTAAGTTCTTTATAACCTATACCGGGAACCTATTTTGTTATGTGTAGCATTAGGCATACTAACAGATTTCCAAATCTGAAATTTCCTTTCTTGTCCTTCTTGATTTTTCCAAGGTTGTCAATCAGTTCATCCTTCAACCATTCACAGATGTCAATTTTTGCATTGTCTGTTACCATATCATAAGCACTCTTAATGCATAAACTTGAAACTGAGTTAAGTCTATTAGCATGAGTGGCTTTGTAACCTAATATCATACTTATGATTCTCACATTGATATCTTTTACATCATTAACCCTTAGAGATCTCTTATCGAATGTTGCACTAGTTAGGTTTATAACTAGGTCATTTGGAACCTTCTTGGTTTTATCTAGTCTCTTACCGGTGGTCGGTAACCTTGTGACAACTTTCACAACTTCCTTGGTGATCTTATGGATTGCATCTAACCAGAAAAACTCTCCATGAACTCTGCTTAACACTATCCTAATCACATCCTTAGGGAATTCAGGAATGCTAAGGATTTCTGTGAATCCTAGGGTTTCAATAATCTTGTGTTCATCTTTAACATTGTCGGTATCATCACATATCATGGTTTTATACATGGTTTTGATTTCCTCATCTCCTAACTCTTCAATGTTGCAGTGGATGTACATTCTAGGGTCTTCAACATATACAACACCTTTAGGGATTTGAGAAAAAGCACCTAAGGTATCATCCTTCTTTTCTATCTCAGGGACTAACTGAAATACAAGCCCAGGTCTTTTGATTACTTCAACAACAGTAGGGTTTTCTATGTATTCAATTGCAGAGGTGGATGCCATGATTAAATACCTTTTTCTGCCTTGGGTGGATGATTTCTTGGAGTGTGCTTGCTTCTTGCTCAAAATGCCTTAGCTCGGAATCTTCATGCTCTCTGAAAATTTGAAATCACGGTGAAATGAAATGGAGCCAAAACCTTATTTTTATAATGTCTTTTCACCATCTACCACATTAATTTCATGCCGGTTAAGTATTCACTTAACACTGTCTGCCGGTAATAGGTAATTTCAACTTCTTATCTCTATCCGAGGGAATAATTAGCACATGTGTCATTAGATTGCCAAACCCTCAAGGAAATTTTCTTCAATTTGATGAAGAACTTCCTGCCGATGGAGCACTGCTCTATCCCGCCGGTGAAGCATCACTTTTTCCTACCAGTGAAGAATTGGTTGGTTCTACTGGTGGAGAAGTATTCCCAATATTTAGATCTTCTTTTCTAATCCATTGTTTTGAGAATTCTTCCTTAACCTCTTCAACTTTTTCTTTACCTTTCAAGCTAGCACTTTTGTTGTCTACCGGTGTTCCTTTACTTCTACAAAATTTAGCAATATGCCCAATCTTGTTACATGCATAACAAGTTACATTATTCTTCTGAATAGATTTACCATAACCTATGCTGGTTTGTGTTCTGCATTGATTTGATAAATGTCCAAATCTTCCACAAACATAACATCTCACATTCATTCTACAGTTTTTAGAGTTGTGACCAACTTTGTTGCATTTTGAATATTGACCGGTGGGTGTGTTGATATTCTGATAATTCCTAGATCTACATTCATTTCCTCTATGACCATACTTATTACAATTAAAGCATTTTCCATTGAATTTATAAGCATTAGGTTGTCTTACCGGTTTGTTGTGATCTTGAGTATTTGCAGTACCGGAGCTTTCACCAACTTCAAAGCCAATTCTAGAAGTGTCACCTTTAGGTTTTTGATTCTTCAGCAAGGTACCAAGTTCCTCTGAGCTTTTCTTGAATTTTTCTTTGTGTTGATTTGTAGTTTCCACTTCCCTTTCCAAGATTTCTTTTTGTCTCATCAGTTCATTTGAGTCATTCTAAGTATGCATTAGATCTATCTTCAACATGTCATTTTCATAGCTAAGTCTTGTGTTCTCATTTGTTGCATCACTTAGTCTTCTAGTCAATTCTTCTTCATTCTTCTTCCTGTCCTCAATCTCTTTGCAAAATCTCATAGTCATATCCTGCATTTCATTTTTTATTGTCATGATCTCTTGTTTCAACTTGATTATCATATCATTAAGTGATTCCTTTTCATCATTCTCATTTTGCAATTTTTCACAAAGTTCTCTTCTCTTATTTCTTGCGATAGTAAAATTTTCTTGAAGTGCGTGAATGATATCCTGAGCTACTCTGTTCTTTACGTATACCCTTGACCTATATTTTGCACATTAGGTCTGCCTAATAATTTTCTTTATGCTCCTTATCATCCTACTTCAAATGTCTATAATAATCTCCTTTATATACAAGAGTCATTTTACAATTTGCCAAGTCGGCTTACAATAATAAACAAAATATTACATAACAAAAATTCTGTCGGCCTCTGTGCCAATATACATGTTTTCTTCTATGCCGGTGCCGGTGTCCTGAGTGATCTTCTGATGCCGGTGCACTAACTTGCCTGTGTTATACTTTGCCGGTATGATGTCTTGCCGGTGCCATAGGATTGCAAGGTTGCCTGTGTAATGCTTTGCCGGTATGATGTCTTGCTGATGCCATAGGATTGCAAGGTTGCTTGTGTAATGGTTTGCCAGTATAATGTCTTGCCGGTGCCATAGGATTGCAAGGTTGCCTGTGTAATGCTTTACTGGTATGATGTCTTGCCGGTGCCATAGGATTGCAAGGTTGCCTGTGTAATGCTTTGCTGGTATAATGTCTTGCCAGTGCCATAGGATTGCAAGGTTGCCATCAATGACAAAACCTTCAATCACATACAATGTCTCATTGGAGTGTCCATATGCCAACAACAACATCAAAGGTGGGCACACTAAACTTGAATTGACTCATGGAAGCAATTTGTTGTTGTAACGAAGACATAGTTTGGGCAAGATTGTTGATTGTCATTTTGGTGGAAGAATTCATGTTAGACATAGGTGATTGAGAAGGTGGTGTGATGTTGTTGAAAGAAGGCATGTATTAAGAATAATGTGGTGGGATACTATGATAAGTAGGCATTGGTGATGATAGGAAAAGGGACACTTAAAGGAGGAATAAAGTTGTTGAAGGAATTACCCCCTTGTGTCACACTAATTGGTTGAGGAATATTAGGAACACTCATGGAAGACATAGGTGAAGATGGAGGACTAAATGAAGAAGAGGGATTGCCCCCACGACCTATGGTTGTACGAATGACAATTTGAGTTGAAGTATCCATGATGTTAGATGTGAAATTAGGAATACTAGTTATAGGATTAGTCAAAGGAATAGAGGAATTGACTTGTGTTGAAGGTTGTGAATAACCTAGGGTTTCGGCACAACTCTTGATAGGCATGACATTAGAATGAACAATATGTGCAATGTCACACAATATATCAATTATATTCTTATCACTTTGAAGCATGTGTTTAAGACCTTCATTTAATGGAAGAGCTTCACTATTAGGGTATTCTTGGGACAGCCATTGTTGATAACTATGAAATTGATTGTCTAATGTGGAAAGTTGATCTAAAGAAACCCTAGTTAAGGCTTCTTCTTCATCATGGGATCCATAAATGGGGTGAATAGGCACATGATTTGGATGAGAAGAATTAGCATGATCCTCATTAAAGAAGTCACCCAAATTAGGCTCCATCTCCTTGATAATTAAACTTGGGGAAGCCTTAATTCTAATGTTTCATTTAATAGTGATAGGGTAGGTAGGACTAATAGTGGTCAAACTCATGCACTAGAGAGAAAACTTGAATTTTGAATTGTGGAACAAAGCTTACAAAATTGAGTAATTCAAAATTTAAGAAAATAATGTTTACACAATTTGAACTTTGTTGGAAGAATATGAAGACACAATTTTCAAAAATGAAAGGGAATTATAATTTTAAAATTAGGGCCAAGGGAATACCACTCAATTTTCAAATTAGAAGTTTTAAAATCAGGGCAAACTATAATTAACCTCTTAATTTAAAAAATTTCTTGAAAGTTGTAATGTTGAATTTTGAAGGTATTTCTGATTCTAGAGGGATCAAAAATCAATAAAATCAGCCAATCATCCGGATTTAGGCTAATAAATATAGTAATAAAAATCTCCCAAAATTTCAGAAAAAAAGTCGAGGACCATGGCGGGAATGCACATGGTCTGACCAAATTTTTTTGAAATTTTTAGGGATGGATATTACGATGATTTTAAAGCTAACCCCAAAAAAATTGGTAAATTTTACGGTTTGTAGATGGGAGAAATGAAGGCACAAAGGTGAAAATAGGACCCTATTAAGGTTTTGAAGAAAAAGAGGAATTGAGGTGCAATTTTGAAAAGGGTCAAACCTAATGGATAGGGGCACCTTGGGAAATGTTTAGAAATGTGAATGTAACTGAAATTGATTTGAAATTCATAGAAAATCCAATTAATTGTAAAAATTAGGGTTTTATGAATTTTGAGAAAAATGGGGGAAATTGAAAATTTGAATTGTAGGATTAAAGACATATCTGAGAACAAACAGAAATCTGAAAATTAAATGGAAATCCAATTTTTCCACAAGTTCAAGATGATTTTTAAAAATTAGGGTTTTTACAAGTAACATTTTAATTTTATAAATTTTAATTGCAAATTGAACAAGAGAATAAAAAAATTGAATTTGACAAACAAAGCGATTTTCAACTGTAAGATTGGCTTTTGGCCTTATGATTAATCAAAAATCTCGAAAATCACCATTCTTGCCTCTTTTCAACTTATGTATGTTGTGGATAGTATGCTAATGGAGTGAACAACACAGCTAGAGGGAAATTTGAATTATGCTCATGGAGGGAACAATGCGGTTGGTTCATCTGGTTCTACTACCTCTATGGCTCAAGGACAATTAGTGGATGATGAGGATGGGAGACTAGATGGGGACCCACGGTATCGAGACCCTCCTCCTGACCATAAAAATATTGAAGATTCTTCAAAATCACGTCCTGAGAGCGTTAACACTGACTTGGAAAAGATGACAAAGGTGAAGGCTCTCAAACCCTGGAACCGTCTATTTGCAAACAAACCCACTGGTAAATTGTCCTTCCCCTCTGTGGAAGACTTTTTTGATAAAAAAATAGGCAAATTTGCTATTGCAATTCTAGATATGGTTATTGATCATAGTATATCTCTAATGGCCTTTTCTCTAGTGGGAAAATTTGTCAGACCACGACCCAATATTGAGGATGTTAGATCTTTTGTTAAGAGAAAATGGAGGCTGAAAGGTCAGGTTGATGTTTCCACCTTGTCAAGGGGTTTCTTTGTTTTTTCCTTTTCTTGTGGGGAAGATTTGGAAATGACCTTGAGCGGCAGACCATGGATGTTTGGTAAATCTTCATTATCTCTAAGGAAATGGTCTCCAAATATGGAACTCAATGACTCCTTCTTTAAATCTGCTCCGGTCTGGGTAAGGCTGCCTGACTTGCGGCTTGAATTCTGGGTGGAGGATGTTTTCTCACGTATCACTAATTCCTTTTGGGAGCTTGTTGTGATAGATCCTATGATAGCGGCACGAAAGCGACTGGTGTATGCAAGAATTTGTGTCAATATCTCTCTGAATATGGATCTTCCCAGCTCTATTGATATAAACTCCAAACTTGGATTATTGGAACAAACTATAGAGTTTGAGTCCCTCTCCTTTGTGTTCTTCTCCTGTAAGAAAGCCGGTCATTGGGCTAAAGCTTTCCCTAGTAACCCCAAAAAATCACTAAAGTCTAACAATGTTCATAAACAGGTATGGAGAGAGAAAACTAACATTAAGGAGGATAGTAGAGTGGAAGGAGGAAGTGGGAATCCTAGTAATGTAAAAGATATAATAGAAGATGATAGGAAAGCTAGTCCTCTCAAGGTTACCCTTTAGAAGGAAGATAAAAAGAATGAAAATAGTGGATTTGAGATCAAAACAGTCAATATTTTTTAAGTTTTATAGAATCAGGAGGAAGAGAACGTAACCATAGAAGAAATTATTGAAGAAGGTGAGATTGATGATATGAATGAATCCCAACATGAGGCCCTTCAATTTTTAGTAATGAAAAGTAATAAAGCTTGTCCAAATGACTTCGAAGGACCTGAAGTTACTTTTAGAAGGAAGAATAACTTCGGATCACCTCAGGTTAACCTAAACTCTTTATTTCAGAATGTTGGAGCTGAAACACCCACTTCATCCCAGAAAGGTGGAGAACCATGGAATAACAAGAAAGCTTATCACAAAGATGAACATGATGAAGAGATAGTAGGGATGGGAAAAAACAAAAATAAAAAATAGGATACTCTAAAGGGGTTAAAACTAGGACCACATCTAAGGTAGATATTGGTCTTTCCAAATCTCCACAGGGTCGTAAACCCATGAAGTAGCATAGGGACCAGGAGAGTAAACAAAACATAGCTGATGGAAGGCAGTGAACTATTTAGGAATCCTTCTCCCATGTTTCCAAATGAAGGTAATCTCTTGGAACATTCGAGGCCTAAACGGTCTCCATAAACAGGATGTGTTACAGAATCTTATTAGAGATTATAAGCCGGATATCATCCTTGTTCAAGAAACCAAAATGAGTAAGGAAAAAGTTAAAAATTTAAAATTCTTTAAACAAGGAGGAGTTTGTGGTAGTAGCTCAAATGGGGCATCAGGTGGGGTGGCTATATCCTGGAACAAGAAATTTTTTTTTTGGAGATTTGATTGATGAAGATGGTAATATTATATCAATGGAAAGTAAAAAGTATCATTGAAGGAAAGGAATGGGTGGTTACTAAAATTTACGCCCCTAATTCCATAGCTGCTAGGAGTAAATTTTGGGACAAAATCTAGTAGAAAAGAAGGTTTTTTTCTCAGGATAGCTGGATGTTGATGGGAGATTTCAACACCCCGTTGCAAGGAATTGACAAATCTGGAGGAACTCAAGCCCAACTGGATAGCTGGACTGACTTGATGGACTTCATCAATGCAAATGCTTTGATTGATATTGATCTTACTAGAGCTTCCTACACTTGGTCAAATCGAAGGGATGGAGGAGACCTCATTTAGGTAAGACTTGATAGAGCCCTTATCACTCATGACTGGATCCTTTCACATAGATGTTCTTTGTCTGTTATCAACAGAATTGGCTCGAATCATTATCCCATTTCTTTTGTTGTTGAGTCTGTTAAGAGAAAACATTGTTTTCCTTTCTAGTTTGAGAAAATATGGATATCTCACCCATCTTTGGAAAAATCCATTGCCAATTGGTGGAATATTGATGTGGAAGGATCTGCCATGTACAAAGTTGCTAAAAAACTTAGAAACATCAAAGATAACATCAAGATCTGGAATAATAAGGTTATTGGAGATATTTTTTAATAAAAAAAAAAGTTAAAGGAGGAATTACAACAGATCCAAAACTCTATTCAGAAAGATGGTTATAATAAGTATCCCAAGGCTAAGGAAGATGATATTGTAGCCAAACTTCACAACATTATATCCAGGGAGGAAATCTACTGGAGACAGAGATCTAGGGCTATTTGGTTGGAAGCTGGGGATAGAAACAATAATTATTTCACGTGACCTCCATGAAACATAAAGCTGCTAATAGAATATCTAGATTAATTGTTGATGACAAAATTCTTCTTGAAGATGATGACATTGGGGATGAAGTTGTTAGATTCTTCTCTCAGCTCCTCACTGGTAGTAAGGATATTGACATTGCTAAGAAACAAGACCTGGTTGATAACATTCCCAAGATTATTGAACCGCACCAGAATAAGACTCTATTTGCTATCCCTACTGCTGAGGAAATTTAAAAAGTTGTATTCTCTTTTCAAGGGGATAAGGCTGCAAGCCTGGATGGTTTTCCCATGTTCTTCTTTCAGGAATATTGGCATATTGTGGGGAAAGATATGGTCAATTATTTTAAAGAATTTTTTGGATCTAGAAGAATCCTTAAGGAAATCAATTCTACTTTTACTGCCCTTATTCCTAAGGTGGCTGGTGTGGACTCCATGGGAAAATTTAGGCCAATAAGTCTTTGTAACTCCTTTTATAAGATTATCTCTAAAGTTATGGCTTCTAGACTTTTGGATGTCCTCCCCTTTATCATTTCTGAGGAGCAAAAAGGATTTGTCCCTGGTAGGCAGATTTTGGATTCTATTATTCTTGTGCATGAGAATATTAATTCTCTTAATGTTGCTAATAAAGAAGGGTTTCTGATAAAATTGGATCTGGCAAACATGTATGATAGAGTGGAATAGCAGGTTCTTTTCAGAATTATGGAGGCCTTTGGATTTGATGAGAAGGTAATTAAAGTAATCAAAGAACTGATTTCTACCCTAATTTTTTCTATCCTTATTAATGGGGCTCCGTCTAGATTTTTTAAATCTTTTAGGGGGCTTAGGCAAGGAGATCCTATTTCTCCTATTCTCTTCACTATCTTGGCGGAGAGTATGAGCCGACTGATTCAAAAAATGAAAGTAAATAAAATCATCAAAGGTCTTCAACCTTCCTCTGCTAATGTGTCTTGTACTCATCAACAGTTTGTTGATGACATAATTTTAATGGGATACTCCTCTGTTGGGGAGGTTGCTGCTTTCAAAGGTGCTCTTAGCAAATATTATTTGGCAAAAGGTCAGCAAGTTAATTGGGAGAAGTCCGCTATTTATTTCATGAATACCCCTATTATAAGGCAATAGAGAATTGCTAACATCATTGGGTGTAAGGTGGAAATGCTCCCTTCCACTTATTTGGGTCTCCCTCTAGGTTTGGTTCCCTTAAAATCCTTCTGGAACTTGTTAATTGACAAACTCAACAAGAAATTGGCCGGTTGGAAAGGATCTATGCTATCTCAAGAAGGAAAGCTTTAGCTTCTTCAACCACCCTTCAGAATCTTCCTATCTATGCTCGTAGTCTATTTGGTATTCCATCTAAATTTGCTGAAGCTTTAGAGAAGATTCAAAAAAGATTTCTTTGGTTAGGGGTTGAAGGAAAAAAAAGGATTGCATTGGTTGCCTGGGACAAAGTGTGTAAGCCTAAGTGTAAGGGAGATTTAGGTATTAAAATTCTTAAAAATTTTAACAAAGCTCTGCTTGCTAAATAGATATGGAGAGGGCTTATGGCATTAAGAAAGATTGGAATTGGGTGTGGTTTGATAAATATATTCATGACCAACCTCTTCATTCTCTTCTCTATTCTGAAGACATCCCTGTTGGGTCTTTCATATGTAATAGTATAATAAGGTCCATAAAATTTGCCAAAGATGGAGTTGGATGGGTCCTTGGAAAATGTGACAAAATCAGGTTCTAGGAGGATGTTTGGATTAAAGATGAACCTCTCTTTAATCAAGACTACAGTCAATTCATTGATGAATGCAAAAGAAGTTATGGGTCTATGGTTTGTAAATACTAGAAGGAGAATAAATGGGTGAGGCTTGATGCTATTTATGCTGGGTTTTCACTGCTTTAGCAGGATCTGCTGTCCTTTTCTGTTAATAAAGATTTTGATGATGTTTTTCTTTGGAAGAATAATCCCAGGGGTAACTTCACTATTGCTTCTGCTTATAAAAACACTATTACTCAAGCCAACAACCCAATATGGACTAAAATATGGAATAGAATTCTTATTCCTAAAGTTAAAATGTTTTTTTGGCTTGCAACTCACAACAAGATTCTTACTATCAATAACTTGGCTTGTAGAGGTTTCATGTTTCCTAAAAGATGTGAGCTATGTCAGAAAGAGGAAGAATAAGTGGATCATTTGTTTATCCATTGCTCCTTTACCTGGGAAATATGGAGTAAATTTTGGGTGCAATGGCAATTTGAATGGGTTATGCATAACAGTTTCAAGGAAGTTATTTGGCAATGGATCTTTCCCACCAAATTTACTCTCATCAAGACCCTCTGGTCCTTGATCCTTCCTATGAACTATTGGAATATCTCGAAGGAGAGAAATAACAAAATTTTTAGGGAGGCTAAGTGTACATCTCAGGTGGTTTTTGAAAAGATTTGTGGGGCAATTAAAGAAAACATAAATATTCATCACAGAAACAACAAGCAATGGAGTTTTTTTAATATGAATGATATTGAGAAAGGTATCCTCACTGATTGGAATTTGATTCACAAGGTTTGCAAATGTGATATTAAGATTAGGAGAGAAAATTTTGTTTGGAGATTTCCCTGTCATGATTGGGTCAAGGTGAATTCTTATGGGGTAGCCAAAGGAAATCCTAGGAAGTCAGGAGGGGGAGGAGTCATCAGAAATACTCATGGTGTTTGTATTGCTGCAATTGCCTCTCCCTTTGGAGTTCAAAACAATCATGTTGCTGAAGCTTAGGCCATGTTGAAATGCCTCTAGCTTCCTTAGGGTTTTAAATTTTAAAAAATATGCCTGGAAAGGGAGTCCCTCAATATTATTCAGGCTACCAAAGGCACTATCTCTCCCTCTTGGAACATAAACAATATCATTGAAAATGCTAAAAAGTTATTAAATGACTATAATAGTGTTTTCATTTCCCATACTCTAAGGGAAGGTAATAAGGTTGATAACCTTTTAGTTAATGAGGGGATTTATTTAGAGGAGGACACTAAATATATCAGAGAAGCCTATTGTAAGAAGGATGTCCGGGCACAATTATTATTTGATCGTGTCCATGGTTCAGGTTAATTTTATCATTACTTTTTAGGGTCTGGATATCAAAGACAGAGATTGGGGTTATGTGAAGTGTCACTTGATGATCTTTTTTAGGCATTGTTACTATGATCACTGGTGTGACGGGGCTAATCATATTAAGTGTTGGCTCATCATGACTATTATTAATTACCTCTTCAAACTCAAGGAAAGTACCCTATTTTTTGAACCCAACATTCTGTTCAAGAGCCCGTGCTTAATTCTTGGTCTTATGTTTGTGAGTAATTTGTGCTTTGTTGAAAACCTTGACCTACATTTCAACATGGGAGGCAATCTTAACCAGAATGAGCCCTCTGGCTGTGATAATTGGAAAAGTGAGTGGAAAGTTTGGAGGAGGTTGTATAGACATGGTTTCAAAGACTACATGGAAAAATTGCATGGTGGCAAAAAGTCGATGTCACAAGGATTTGCCAAGGGATGGAACAACAACAAACTCACTTTGTTTGGGGAGACCAATAAGTTGGATGAGGATTTGGTGGCAGAAGTAACAAGATTACAAAAGGAAGGCACCAAGTTTTACAGAGATAGAAAGTTTGCGGCGGAAGCTATTAAAAACTTCCCTAAAAATGATGAAGAGAAGGTTTGGCTCGCCAAGAAAGACAATGTTTCTTACTACCTCCCTCATCAGGTAAAGTCCTTTTGGCAGAAGATGTTAAGGGTTTTGATGGAATTCTTAACTGTTGATGGTAGGTTTACAAAGGTTTATAGTTATCATTTTGCTATTCTAAACCATTTCCGCCATGGGGTTAAGATCTCTTTTCCTTTCTATTTAGCTTCATCCCTAAATGAAAGCTTGGCTGACCATGCAAAAAAACCCAAATCCTATCCCATAGGTCATCAAGGTCTCATCCTGCTCATTTATGAACACTTGAAGGAAAAAGCTAGGGTTAATAAGGAAGATCATTTGGTGGCAAATGCCCATATTTCAGATAGTCATGATGGGTCTGAGTCTGACGATGATTCATCTAATGCTCCTCTTCATAAAAAAGGGAGGGTTGATGATGTTGATAAAGAGGAAACGGATGTGGAAGTTGGTTCGGAGGAGGAACAGGGAAAGGCAGTTGATTATGAAGTGGAGAGTGAGAAGAAAGAGGTTGTTGGAGAAGAGGAGGAGGTGCAAAAAAGTGTATGCTAAAAAGCTTGATTCAAACCCTATTGTCTTGGATAACAAGAATTTTGCCCAGAATACCACAAAGGAAACTAACTCTAAATTTGCGAGCTCTGAATAGGGTAGGAAAATGACGGACTCCATTTTGATCGTTGCCAGAAATAACACTCTAGAGCTTTTCAATTTTGAAATGGGTAATTGAAAATATTACCAATATTCAGAATAAATAGAGAGATTTGGAATATAAGATTCAGGATTTGATTAAGGATACTAATATTGGGAAAGAGGATGCAAAGGTGGACACCAATGAGGCAGAGGATGAAATTGAAATGCAGGATTGGTCAGGGAAAGATATGATTAAGGGAGACCTAAAGAATCTAGAAGATGTGATCAGAATTGTCAAAGATAAGGCTGAGATTAATAATGAAATTATTATCATTCGGGTTACTAAAACTGAGAAGGCATTGAAGAATTTTATGAATCACAACCTTGAGGTTTTGAAGGTCTCGTCTCAAAATATGAACACCCTGGTGAATTGTCTAGAGAGGAACCAACAGAACAAAGAAATGGTGATCATTGATGGTATGCCAACCTCCAGCTTTGCTCCCCAAACTTCCAAATGAAGAACTAGGCAAACTACCTGTGATTTGGAGATGAAGACTAAAGACACTCATCTGAAGCAGGAAAACAAAGACGTGAGAGAAACTGCTAAGGCCATGATGAATCTGGTTAAGGATGCGGAAGAGTATAATTTTTTTTATCTGATATGTAATTCTGGTCTTTGTTTGCTAGTCTCTCGCTGGCTTTTTGCTATCCGTTTCCCTTGCTGTTGTTTTTTTTGCTGGTCTTTTGTAGCTTTTCTATCTATGTTCTGTTCTCTCTTTTATAAGCAGGTTTCAGGTCCCTTAAAACCTGATTTTCCTTAATAAAAAACAAAGCAATTTTCAGATCTAAGATAACCACAAGCAATTTTTACAAATCACAAGTTCAATTTTAATTTTAAAAATTAGGGTTTTTAATGATTTAACCACTAAATTTGCAGAAATTTTAAACTTGTAAATGAAAAATATGCAATGTTGTTCAAAGGAAAGCATGCAAGATGTCGGGTTCACCAAAATGTAATGGTGGGGAAATGGTGAATGATATATCAAGAGGAAAACTAACCCTTTCCCTCAAAGAGAGAGGAGAGTTTCACTATTGATTATCCTTCAAGCACTTTTCACCATTACATTAGGAAGATAAGGGATAATTCACTAGATCCAATCTCCACACAAAGATGATAGATTGTATTTTGAATGAATCAAGAATGTTAGGATGATCCCTTCTTCCTTTGTTTGATTTGGAAAGGAATTGATTAGGTTTATGTAGTGCAAAAGTGACAAAGAATCGATTATAACTTGAGATCAAAATATGGGATGAAGTTGTGCACCTATATTTAGCAGTAAAATGTTGAGACAAAGTCACCCTGAAAATTTGACGAAAAGTTGTCTGGACCGTGACAGGAATATACATGGTCCTCCGAAAAATCCATGAAACAAAAAGGGTTTTTTCGCCTTTGGAAATGAAGCTCGAATCTGAAAGTATAGCTACACACCTGAAAGCTACACACATAAAAGAGAAGGAAGTGTGTTGGGATTGGGGGTTTTCCTTTAGGTCAAACCCCAGTTTTGGAATTAACCAAGTAATGAAAGAAAGTACTTGCAAGTAGATGTAAATGAAAGACTGAATTTTAAATCACCTCAAGGGAGGTTGTAGTAGCAATGTTGATAGAAATGTTTGTGTGGAATTTGTATGTTGAAATCAATCTCCTCTTCAATGGTTGAATCCTTGAATTGAATGCAACACCTAGCCTTGAAGGGAGACTTGAGAATGCTCAATGCTGGAAAAGAATGCTTGAATGCTTGAATGCTTGATCGCTTGAATCTTTCCAACTTTGACCTATCCAACTTATCGAGTTTCCACTTATGCAAATGAGAAGATTAATGCCCCTTAAATACATGTTAATGAATTTGAATTTCATCATGGGCCGACATTGGGGAGGTTTCCCGCTTGAGGCAAAACCCACAAGACAAGCTCTAGGAAGGGTCCAGCCCTAAATAGGGTAGGGACAGGGGCGCCACACCCCTATCCTGGGAGGACAAGGGCACCACGCCCCTGTCCAATGGGGGAAAGTGGCGCCACACCACTATCCTTCCCCTTTCTTTAGGGCAGAATGTAGTCTGGGTGATACAAAGGCCAATGAAGAAGTTGTTTTCATAAGCCAAGCACTCTCCGATCTCTGATTGGGCTAGAGGTTTCAAGTTTGCATGCATGAGGAGCCTAATGCAGTCAAAACTTGGTAGGGTCACAAATTTACGACACAAAAATTTAAAAAGTGGATACCATCATGTAAGAATTAAAGAGGACAATAAATGGAAAAAATAATTAATTCAAATGATGGGTTCTATGAATGGCTAGTGATGTCATTTCCAAAATACATTCATGAGACTCATGAATGAGATACTAAATAAATTCATAGGTAAATTTGATATGTTTTACTTAAATGGTATTCTAATTTTTATTCATTAAAAGGAGCACCTTATACATCTCGTAATAGTTTAGAAGAAGTTATATAAAGAGAAATTGCTATTAATCTTAAAAGTGTACTTTCATGAGGAAAACTTTGTTCTACTTGGGATTGTTATGTAACAAGAATTTTTGAACACTGACAAGGAAAAATTTCACAAAAGTGTTTCCTACTCCAAAGAATGTCTTTGAGGTAGGAATATTTCATGGTATAGATAGATTTTATAGAAAGTTTATAAGACATCATAATTTATCCTCCAATTATGGATATAATTAAGAAAAATAAGCAATTATTCTAATGGACTAAGGAATCTTAATGAAGATTTTAGTTTCTTAAGAAAAATATTACATAACAACCTATTCTAGACTTACTTGATTTTGGCAAACGTTTCCAAGTGTAATGTGATGCTAATGGGTTTTATTTAGGTGTTATCTTAAACAAAGAAGCTAAGCCAATTTCTTACAATAGTGAGAATTTGATGATGCCAAAAACAAATACTCTTCATTTGACAACAAATTTTATGCCCTTGTCCAAGTGTTGAAGAAGTGGAGGAATTATTTAATGCCTAAATAATTTATATTATATAATGATACCATGCCTTACAATTTATTACTAAACAAACTAAATTGAATCAAAGCCATGTAAAATGGGTTAATTTTATAATTTTTTAAGCTTTTTATCAAGCATATAAATGGACAGACTAATACAGTTGTAGATGCATTAATTAGGATAAATCTTATTATACAATAATCTAAAGTTAATATGTTAGGATTTGATGTCTTGAAAGACATATACAAATAGGATTTAGATTTCATAGAGGCTTATGTAGCATGTTTAGAACCTATAAGTAAAGATATGAGTCCATGGGTAAACTACATGCTTCAAGAAGGAAATTTTTTCAAGGTTAGAAAACTATGCATTTATAAATATTCAATGAGAGAGAATTTGTTGAAACAAAAACATGGTGGTAGTTTGGTAGGATGTTTTGGGTAGAATGAGTCACTTGATCAATTGAGGGCATACTATTTTTGGTATTAAATGTAAGCTGATGTGAAAATATTTGTTGAAAGATGCAGGATATTCAAACACACTAAATGAAGAAGCCAAAATATAGGATTATATCAGCGCCTTCCTATTCCTAAAGATTCAACTAGTATGGATTTTGTACTTGGACCATTGAAGACATAGAAAGGTAATGACTCCATATTAGTTGTTGTAGTTGATGGATTCTCTAAAATTGAACATTTATAGCTTGCTATAAAACAAGTGATGCAACTCATGTTTCTAGCCTATTTTTCAACGAACTAGTAATAGTACTTGGAATCCATAGAAGTATTGTTTCTACTATGGAAACTAACTTTGGAAAACTCTTTCAAAAATGTTGGGAATAAAAATTATTTTTAGTTCAACCTAGCACCCTTAGATAAATAGGAAAAATAAAGTGGTCAATAGAAGCCTTTGAAAAATACTGAGAAGGTTGGAAAGTGAAAATCCCAAACAATGGTATCAAGTACTTGCACAATAATAATTTTCTTAAAATGGTTCACCAAAAAAAAGAAAAGTTCTAGTCCATTTCAAATTTTGTATCACATGCATCCAAGAGGTTCTTATGACTTGTGAAACCTGGGTAAACAAGAGATAATAATTATTGATGGAGAATAAGTACAATAAAATCAAATATTTGAAGAGTAAAAATATAAATCTTGGAGTTGGAGATTTGGTTTTTGTATATTTAAGAAAATAAATATTTCATAAGAAGGAATATAATAAGGGGAAATTGGAAAATATTAGGCCTTGTAAAATCTTGAGGAAGTTAAATTCCTTAAATGCTAATGAAATAACACTTCCAAATGAGATTGAAATTTTTTTGTATATTCATATTTTTAGATTTGTGTCCCTTCATCAGGGAAGTATGTTTAAGAAGTGAACTAAAATTGGTGATGGTTAGATTCTTAATTGGAAACATCAACTACCTATAAAAAATACAAAGGAGATTGAATCTATCCTAGATACAAAAGTAGTGAAGAAAACAAAAAATAAAGATTATATTCAATACTTGGTCAAGTGAAAAGATCATCAATTTCAAGATGCTACATGGATAATACCCATAGTTATAACAAAGTATGCTAATAACATTGAAATATCATGAATAGGATCTCATTAACAAATATTTTGTTCCTTGGTAGTATGATGTAGGTGCATCAATTATGTGTACACTTTATTTTAATCACAATTGTTAAAAAGGTTCTAGATATTTATAGGTCCATACACATAGGCATAAATTCATTAATAATCTCGTATTGAACCAACAAACAAGACATATTTATTTAGTCTAAGATACATATAGAAGGAGTAGTTTTAATTTGACCAAGATTTTGGGCTTGAGTCTATTTTATTTTAATATATAAAACCAAGCTTTATTTGCAACATCAAAACACGAAGAGTTTTTGTGAAACTAGACTAATGTGGATAAATTATCATTTATAAAATATATTCAAGTCATATTTTTAGAGATTTCTTATACATTATTTATTTATTTTTAATATTGATATAGTTTTTGAAAGGTACTTTTGTAATACAATTTGATGCACCATTTTGGTATTGATATGTTAGTTTCTAAAGGTTAAAATGAGATTTCATTCACATTACATTGGTTGCAATAAAACTATACTTGTTTTGATGTTACAAACAAGGCTCAGTTTGATACATTAAAATAAAACTCACTCAAGCCAAAATATTTGTTGAAATCAAAACTACTCCTTTTAAACTTAGCTTAGAAAAATAAGTTTGGCTTATTAGTTGGTTCATTAACATATTATTAATGGATTGCTACCTATATGTATGGATCTAGAAATACCTAGAACCCTTTTACAATAATGATCAAAATAACGTGCACTCATAATTGATGTGCCTACATCAAACTATGAATGAACAAAAAAATTATTTATGGGCTCCTATACATGAGGTTTTCAATCATGTTACCATGATTTTTATATACATAGGCTTCATTGAAGTAGCATCTTCAAATGGATGATATTTCCACTTGATGAAAATACTCTTTATTTTTGGTTTTCTTCACTAAATTTTTATCTAGGATAGACTCAATCTCCTTTGGTTGTTTTTTAGGTAATTGATGTTCCCAATTTACAGTCTAATCATCATTAGGTTTAGGTTCATTTCTTAAATTTGCTTCTCTTATGAAAGGATGCAAATATGAAATATTGAATATAGGATAAATTCCAACATCACTTGGAAGCACTATTTCATTGAAATTTAATGAAATCTTCCTCAAGATTTAACAAGGTTTAATCTTTTTTAATTTCATCTTGTTGTATTGCTTCTTAGGAAATATTTGTTTTATTGAATATATAAAATACAAATTTCCAACTTCAGAATTTACCTCTTTTCTCTTCAAATCTTCTCCTTTCTTATACTTGTTTGTGTTGTCTTGAACCCTTTGTTTAAATTTCTCATATAATTCTTGCATAATTGTTGCCAAATATTCTTCACCAACACTTATCATATCTTGTTTACTCAAGTTTCTCAACTCATGAATACCTTGAAGATGCATGCCATACACAATTTGAAATGGACCAAAACATGTGATTTCTTTTTATTAATCATTGTAAGCAATGTATTCTTATGCAAGTACTTTATCCCAATGTTTGGGATACTCACATACTATGATTCTCAAGATGTTGCCGAGGCTTCTCTTGACTATATTAGTTTTCCCATCTACTTGAGGGTGGTCAATTGAACTAAAACAAGATTTTTCTCAATATTTTCCAAAGATTGCTCTAAATATAACCAACAAACTTTAGTATTCATATTAGAAACATTACTTCTAGGAAGTCCATGCAATCTTGTTAATTCCTTGAAAAATAAATTGGCAATGTGAGTTGCATCACTTATTTGAGTGTATGTTATAAAATGTCTCATTTTAGGGAATATATCAACTGCAAATACTATGGATTCATTACCATTATAGGTCTTTGATATGCCAAGTACAAAATCTATACTATTTGAATCCCATGGCCTATTAGGAATAAGAAATATTTGAGATAATCCTGTGGTATGGATTCTTCCTTTAGCATATTGTTATATCCTACATATTTCAATAAAATTGTTGACATCAAATTATCTTTTTTGCCAAAAATAGTATGCACTCAATTAAGAAAGCACCTTGTGTTTCCCAAAATGTCCTACCAAACTGCAACTATGTTTCTCTTTTAGCAAATTCTCTCTCATTCAACATTTATGAATGCATAGTTTGCTACCCTTGAATGGTAGTTCTTCTTGAAGCATGTATTCCACCCATGAACTCCTATTTTTACCTATAGGAGTCAAAGTTGAATCCTCTTTGTTCATGTCTGTTAAGACACCAAATCCTAAGATATTCATGTTAGATTCCTGAGTAATAATAATTCTCCTAATTAATGGATCTACAACTTTTTTAGTTTGTCCATTTGTATGCTTGATAAAAAAGCTATAATTTTATAGAAACTGAATCTATTTTACATGTATTAGACTCAATTTAGTTTGGTTACTTATAAACTATAAGGAATGGTTATCAGTATACAATATAAATTCTTTAGGCATTAAATAATGCCTCCATATTTTTGTATACCAAAAAACAATATTCTGCATTTAAAAAAAAAAAACAATTATTCCTACAGAAGACTCTATGAAATATGAATCTTCTTTGGGCATATCTTTCAAGACATCAATAATAATAAATTCACTTTAGATTTCTGCATGATAAGGTTTCTCCTTCTTAATGCATCTACACCTTTGTTAGTTTGTCCATTTTTATGATTGGTAAGAAATCTAAAATTTTGCAAAAGATTAATCTATTTTACATGGCTTTGGTTCAATTTAGTTTGGTTACTAATAAAATGTACAGCATGGTTATTAGTATACAATATAAATTATTGAGGCATTAAATAATGCCTCAACTTCTTCAAGGCTTAGACAATGTCATAAAATTATTTTTCATATGAAGAATAATAATTTTTGGAATCATTAAGTTTCTCGATGTAGCAAGAATCTGGCTTATCTTCTTGGCTTAGGCTAGAATAGGTCCTTGGGCAAATGGTGACTGTGTTCCTTTTTCTTCAAGTGTTGTGGATTTTATTCCTTTCATCCTTTTCAAGGTCATTTTTGCCTACTATTTGGCCTACAAGAGTGTGAGGGCTGTGGGTTTTGGGTGCAGTGGTAGTGGTTGTGCCATTTTAGGTTTTCTACTCTTGATGCTTTTCTATTTTTCTTTGGTGTGTCTAAACACTCTAGAGATGGATGTTTTTGTTTGGTTTTTTTCCCACTTGGCTTTAGTGGAGGATTTGTTTTATCCATTTTGGGGCTTGCCTCTTATTCATATTGTGGGGTTTGTGCTTCTGTTTTGTTCATCTTCTTCGACCTTTTTTGAGTCAGTCCATTGCTGTTGATTTTCAAGGGCACATTCTAGCTGTCTTCTTTCCTTTTTTTTGGCTAAAGGATGCTTTAGCCTTTGGGGCTGCCCTTAGCCTTGTTGGAGGCCATGGGATTCAGATTTTATTTATTCTCTAGTCAGATCATTTTTCTCTTCTCCTGGTCCATTTCCATGTGGCTCATATGGTTGTGGATTATTCTTCTATTGAGGTGTAGTTTTTTTGTGCCCAAGGATAGGGTTTGGCCCTTTTTACTCCTTTCCTCCTCTTTTGTGAATACTATTGAAGTCATGGTGTACCTTATGGCGATGGACAATTGCCTCATTAGAGAGGTGGGAAGATATTTTGTGAAGGCTTATCTTGTATTTCCCTACTTGGATGTGGGTTTAGATCAAGTGTAATTATTCATCCTAGTGATTTAATCCTCTACTATTCCTATTGAGGTGGGAACCTCTTCTATTAATATGGAGAGCATCTTTGCAAGAGAGGCGAGGACATGCTACTTGAAGGCCTCTTATTACTATTGCAAGATGGTTTTGGGAGCCATTTTTAAAAGCCAATGTGTAGGTTTGGGAAGCCTGTCAAAACCCTTGGTTCCCCTTTATCATGCTTATTTGTAGTTTCAGTTCTTTCCAGCTAACTTTTTATGTATTACCTTTAGGTTTTTGAAGTGAAGGTTATGCGAGCTTTGTTAAAATCCATTGTTAAGGTTAAGAGATCTGAGAGAAACCCTTTGCTAATGATTTTTAGAGTAGTTTGGTCTAATGGTCTTGGCCCTCATTTTAACAACTAGTTTTTTTATGTTTTTAGTTGTTGTGGTTGGTTTTCAGTTGGCTGCTAGTGGTCTTTGGTTTCCTTATTGTAGCATTCAATTGGTACATTACAATTCCATGAAAAAACTGAGGGTTTTGGGTCCCCCTCAAAACTTTATTTTCCCTTAATCAATTTTTTTTAGAGATGAGTTGTAGGAAGAGTTGGAAGGAATTAAGGTTCCCAAAGCATCATCTCCATCAAACATGAGAATTTAGATTAAAAATGGAAAATGGGCAACCCAAATAATCTGAACTTGAATAAATTGCCTTCATCTAAGGGACAAGATTATTCATAGAAATATTTTTGGTGTCAAGAATGGATTGTTGTGGAAAACAAATGAACAAAAGGAGGATATTAAAAGGAGGCTCATATTATATATGAATTCCTTTTCTTACTCCATTTCCAAAATTCATAATTGTATTATTTTTTTTTTTGGTTTGTAATCAAACTTTACTATGATCAATTTTTTTTTTATTACACACACATAATTTGCTAAGTGCCATGTATCTCTTCTATTTAATATAAATGGGAAAAAATTAGAAATGTACCCTTAGGAGCTTTACGGTAATAGGCTTCTTCCACTCCATATCACCTCCTCAATTGGCAAAGGATCATTCATGAAGTTCTTGGTGGAGAATAGGTTGTTGATGTGATTTTTTGGAGGAAAATGAGTATATGTATTGGTCTACTTCTCGGTGGTGGCACTATGTGGTACTTCTTGGAACAATTAAGATATAGTTTTATTTTTGTTGTTTCTGAACCAAAGGAAAATTCCAAGTGAGAGATAATGGTTAATTAAGTCAATAAAACATGCAAACATATCAAAAACAAGATTAAATACCATTATACCTTCACAACCTTCACTTGTTCCTCAGATTGAGATTTTGATGAGATTGAAGTAGCGCCCCTTATCCAACCTAATTTGATTATCTCAATGGATTGATTTGGATGGATCTACAATGTGCACAAAAAAATGGTTGAATGATTGGATAGGTGAATGTATGATGGATGCTCAAGTGGGATAGAAGTGGCTAAGTATGGATATGTGAGGGATTTGACTGTAGTGTAGGCTCTAGGATGGACTCTTTAACTCAAAATTGGTAGCATAAAATTACTTGTATTGGAGATGTCAAATGAGGGGATGGAGACCCCAATTTATAGAATTAGATGGAGGAAAATAGACGGTCAAGATTGAAAAGCAATAGAGGGCTAGGATTGAGAGAAATGGATCACATGGATTAAGGGACAATGATATGACAAGGGGGGTGGAGACCAAGAGATTTCCCATAAAGGAATTTCTTTTTTCCACCCTTCTCAAGGTACATGGTGAAGAGTTCCCAATGCACCTAAGCAGGATAAAAGGAATTAAAAATTCCTTGGGTGATGCACATGGAATTAAAAACACCCTAGCTATTGTGTGTATGGGGATTTGAAAAGGGAAGAGGAATTTTAAAATTCCTTGGGAAGGTGAGAAACATGGGAGAATGTGAGATTTTGAAAATCTCACATTCACCCAAAAAGGGAGCATTTAAGGTGGAAGATGAGGAGGGGGACAAGAGGATTTATCCATAAATGGCTATGGTTGACTTTTGTTTCTAATCATAAAGATTAGCAGCTAACAAGGGATTAGGGTGACTATTTAGAAGAATTAGGTGAGGATTAGGAGCAAGTGGGATTTGTAGGAGGATTTGAATAGGAGAGAGAATGAGTGGGAGTAATTAAAAATTGACGAATAATGCTAAGTAGGATTAAAAGAGTTTCTAGAAGAATTAATTAGGCTAATGACAAATTAGAGAAAGGTGATTCGTAGGAATCACATGGATACTTAATAAATTAAAATAAATAAATTAAAGCGGGGATTCAGAAGAAGTAGTTTAGAAGAAGAAGGGGAAAATTGATTTATTAAATAAATCAATTATATGGACTATAGTGATAATATTAATTAAATCAAATTCAATTAATATTGAGAAGAATAAAGGATAACACAATTAAATAAATTAATTATGTGGGAGGGTTAAATTAATAAAAAATAATTAATTTAATTATCTACATTTTTCTCCTCTTTTACGCAGCAACAAGAATTGGCAGTGGGTAAAAGATAGAAGAAAGAGGATGTCCCGACATAAAGTGTGGGTGGTGTATGCCCCCTCAATTTTTTTTTCAAAAAATTCTCAAAAAGAAGAAAGAAAGATAGGGAATGATAAATATATGAGAAATAAAAGAATAAATGGTTGAGGAAATGCGAGAAAAGATAGAAGAAAGGGAGGGATGAAGGAGTGAGCCTGAGAGGGGGCCCATATAAGCCACATAGGGCCAACTGAAGGGTCATTGTCACATATAGCTATTGGAAGGGAACAAAGCCCAGAGAGAAGAAGGAGAGATGAATCACATTCCTACACACGAGCATAGAACAAAGAGGGTCCGTCGGCATGAGAGATCAGCCCACTATGCTCCTCCAGTACATACCCTGGGACAACTTTTTGATTTGGTAGTTTAGGGTAAAATTTTAGGGCTAAAATTAAGCTTCACGTTTAGTGGGGTGGACGTGCTGATTTCCATTTCAGTGCATGTGCCCCTAGGCTAGTGCGAGAATTGGCAAATAATTCTAATGCCCGTGAGGTTTGGGGGATTTAAGGGTGTTCAGGATGGGCATATGCACATGGCGCGAGCGTCCACACTAGTCAAGGGTATGGCCTAGGTTTGGGGGGAGAATGGGATTTAGCGCATCCAACTATGGCGTAGTGTGAGTGCCATGATTTTGGCGCATGCGCTGAATGAATCAACATGAGTGTCATGGTTTTGGCACATGCATTGAATGAATCAGCACGAGCGCCATGGTTTTGGTGCGTGTGTTGAATGAATCAGGATGAGCACCAGAAAGGATAGATAAGGAAGAAATAGAGAGGTAGAAGGGGATAAGGTGGATTAGAGGGAAACATGGATGCTTCAGGAATAGGATAGGGTAGACTTAGAAAGGTTGACAAGGGTTAATGGAGTGGTTTTCTTGAATACAAGTGGACTTAGGACCACTGGGATAGAGGGAGCACTGGCCAATGACGATGAGGCTATATAGGCGATAGACGTGCTGGAGATATTGAATGAAATGGGATTGGATTTTGTCAGCCGATGGTTGATGATTAGAGAATACACAATCATGATGACTGCAATGGTGGAGAGGTGGGACAACATGACTTGTACCTTCCATCTTCCCACAAGAGATGCAACTATAAAATTGTTGGACATGTGGAGGATCTTGAATATCCCTATTCGCGACGTGATTCCCGAGTATAGGATGGATGCAACATATTTCTATTTGTGGGAGGTGTGCAAGTGGGATGCATTGTCGATGATGGATAGGACACAGATGCACTTGGGGAGGGCGATGGAGATTCGACACATTCCACAATTGGTACTCGTGATCTACAGATTCCTTAGTGGACGAGTGATGCCTAATTTGGGAGGACTTGGGTTTTCGATTGGATGGATCTGGTGTGTGTACTAAATGGTACAAGATTGTGTAGAGTATGCATGGAGAGCGGCAATGCTCGAGTAGTTGTATCATGAAATTCATCTAGCTATATATCGATAGTGAGTGAGTTTGTCAGCAGGGGTGACCTTGCTTTATATATGGGTGTGGGAAAACATTGCAGTGACTCAGCTAATAGGAGTATAGGAAAGATGGCCACAATGGCTAATGGCCTTATATAGACCGGTATAGGGGATTGTTACATTACACTAGGATTGGAGCTATATGGTTCTGGCAATGCACTTTTGATGAGCCTATGCAGTTTACATGGCGACCATTTTTGGACAGTGAGTGATGGAGAGGGGACTGGCAGCTACATTGGATAGGGGTAGAGATGTGGATTTTTGGGAGATCAGTCAATGTTAGAGAGTATTATGCTTCATATAGGGTAGCCCAACAGTTGGAGAGGTTCAAGACATAGTGGGCAATGTGCCATTGCACCCACGACTAACATGAGAGGTAGGGACATAGGGGTAGACTATGAGTCCTTTGAAGGCCAGGAGTATCTTTCAGACGACAACCTATATGGTTTGGGTTGAGAAGAGGGGTTCATGGGAGGATTTGAGTATGACCAAATGTTACAAGAGTTGGTGGGAGGCCCACCAGCTAGTACAACTAACCATTCCAGGGATACTGGAGGATGACGAGCTGCAGTCAGTAGTGGATGAGATAGTTGGAGGGTAGGAGGTTGATCTTGTGGATAGGGTTGTGGTGGGAGGAGGTAGGGATGCCCAGAAGTAGAGGAGAGGAGTGGAGAGGAGGGGAGGAGCATGAGGGAGGGGACCATAGGTGGCCATGCCAGCACAGGCATAGGTAGTAGTTGCGGCCATAGACCAAGTAGAAGGAGAGGGAGAGGAGGGACATGATGAGGTAGTGCCTATGGACATCCCCAATGTATAGGTATAGGATGCTAGGATGTAGATTGATGATGGGGTACCTCAAGAGGAGAATGACAGGGTCACACAAGAGAGGGATGCCTGCAGGGTGAGAGTACTATCTCTTGTGGATGAGATGCAGGTGCCAAGAGCAAGGGGAGACAACTTGTAGACTAAGGTGGGGAGGCTACAAAGAGAGGTAGATGATTTGATAGAGAGCCTTCAGACGTTTCAGATAGAGGTGGAGGACTTGTGGAGAGAGGAGGAGGATGTGGAGAGGATGCTGGAGGAGGCCAAGATAGGGATTGTGATTGGAGAGTTGCAAAGTACATTTCAACAACAAGATGAGGAGTTAGAGATTATCTGGGTCAGTGTAGAGGGCATAGGTGGATGTGACTCACTTTGGGGGAGAGAGGGATACAATGCGACAGATTCTAGTCCCTGTAGGGATGGATCATATGTAAACATATATGATGCAATAGCGAGAGAGGGCAAAGAGGGCATGGCGAGAGGCTGCGTATTATAGGGGATTATACGATCGAGTCATCCTAGTGGATCAAAGGGAAGCATCATACAAAAAGAGTGTGCGATCGCACAGGACCTATAGTCAACGCTCAAGTTAGAGTCAATAGATAGGGAGGTCAGTGAGTATGAGGCCACTGAGGACTGGGGGTGCAGGACCATGCAGAGGAGAAGGGGATGAGGAGGGGGCTAGAGAGACAAGAGGAGAGCTAGCACTATGTGACATTGTATATTATTTTGACCCTTCAGAGAAGCTATTGTACCATGATTGTCATACTCATTTTTCAGATATATATGATATATTATTTTTTGTGGCGTTTATGTATGCATGTACTTTATTATGGACATTATGATGGACATTGTTTTTTTTGTGATGTGATGCATTGATGATGATTATTCATGTGTTATTCCAATCTATTTATGATGCGGGATGGATGCTTATGTGCTTATGATATGTTACTGACACCTTTTAATGGTTGCAGGATGATTATATCGACTTATATGAGCTATATGGACATATATTTTTGGATTTTATGATGCATATTATAAAATGTTTGATGCATGATGTATTATTTTTGGATTCTTTGATGATTTTGAAGAAAGGAAGGTTTTATAATATATGATGCCTACTTTCTCTTTGTTTGTAATGGACCCAAATTTGAAAATTCATGATTTGATTAAATGGATTAATCTATAATGAATATGTACACTATGATGGATAATGCAACAACATTTGTAATGCAAGCTAAATGATGGACATACCGTACAAAATAAAAATGAATAATGCAATGAAATTTGTAATGCAAACTAAATGATGGACACATTGTACAAAATAAAAATGAATAATGCACCTATATGGACAATGTAGAATTTTTGAGAATATGGCTTGATCATAATACAATGACCTGAGGTGGGATAGAAGAAAATGGGGGGAATAAATTGAGGTCTCCAAAATGTGAAATGGAGAAATGATAGGAAATGGATAGGGAGATTTGTTGTACACAAAATGTGGAGAGCCAACCTAGATTGATATTACCAAGGGTGGTTGACACCACTTATTATAGGAACTAGGATGTCATGAAAAACCCAAGGCATGTACTGACTCTCAGACAAATAGGTATGCCTTGCACACAATCATACAAGTGTTCATAAATACTAATGTAGGGTTGTCGGTTCATATAAGGAAAACCTTCAAACACGCCATACCACAAAAACATGCCCCAGTATACACCAACCCATAACATATCAGGATATAGAAGATCCTGACAACCATCAGTAGGTGTAGTCTTGGGATAGGAAAATGCAAGTCTAAGTAAAAGAACCAAACTATGCAAACAAAATGCACAGGGCCAACTGACATCTATTTCCAAGAGTAGGACTTAGGACTGTGGATAAACTACTGGACTAGGGAAGGATGCATCCTAGTGGGCAGGAGTGACTAAAGGATCTAAATAAGCATTAGAGTATATGACATGGACACCTGAGTGTAGCTATGACACTTGAATACTGAGACTTGATGGAGTACATGTGCATGAGTGCTTGGATAATGCACAAGTCAAGAAGAAGTCTTAGAACTCGAAATTAAGCTCAGTTAACTAGGATGGAAGCTTAGTTTGATGGGATGAAAGCTTTGTTTGACAAGATGATCCTTATTCATGATTTAGGCAAAGATTCATCATCATATGGATAATCATCCTATTGAGTGTAGTTTAGTGGATGAGTGGATGATTTTCTTATTGGAATGAAGGAGACAACCGACAACAAATAATGTAATGGATTTTGTGGTAGAAGGTTTATGTTGTGGCGGGGATTAAAGAATATGGATATTAGGTGGGTAGTTGGTGAAGATAGAGTTTGACTTGATAGACGATGGATCTAGATTATCTACCTTGATGCATGTGAAAAGGTTTTCACCGAGGTACTTGCCCATAGCACAACAAAGTGGTTTTCACCAATGGACAAATTGATTTTTCTTTCTTTTTTTCTTTTTTCATTTTTTTGTATTTTTCTTGATTTTTTTAACTTTTTTGTATTTTTGATTTTTTTGATTTTTTGTATTTTTTCATTTTTTTAAATTTTTTTAGTTTTACACAATTGGCGACCTTCTAAGGACTAGGCATAAAATTATTCAGGTGCATAATGTTTATAGGGTCATCCAAGGGATCTCCATCGGGTGTAGCTAACTGATATGCCCTTGATCCTTATTTTGTTGTGATTACATAAGGTCCAAGCCAATTAGGCTCAAACTTGCCTTTTTTTTTATCTTTCTTGAAGATTTTTTCAATTTTCCATAAGGACAAGATCACCAACTTCAAATTCCAAGGTTCTGACCTTCTTGTTGTAGCTTAAGTATAGGAAATTTTGATATACCCAGAGATGGTTCAAGGCCTTGAAGTGCCTTTCATCTAGCAATTCTAGCTCTTGTAGCCTGGCAACTCTATATTCCTCATCAGGGAGGATATTATGCAAGGATACCCTTAGGGAGAGGATTTTGATATCAAGAGGGAGGAAAACTTCAGAGCCAAAGACAAGGGAATATGGAGTGGCATCTATGGATGTGCGAATGGAAGTACAGTAAGCCGACAGACCAAGATGGAGCTGGAGGTGCCAGTCATGACCAACTTCATTGACTATATTTTTATGGATTTTGATTAAGGTTTTATTAGAAGCCTCAACCTGACTATTTCCTTGCGGGTAATAGGGGGTGGAGAAGTAGTGTTGGATATCAAAATTCTAACAGGTCTCTATAACATCCAGATTCTTGAAAGGTTGCCATTATTTGCGTTAATAAAATTGGGGATTCCATATTGATGGATCAAATAGTTCAGAATGAATTTAGAGATCTGTTTCGTAGTGGTGAAAGTAAGAGAGATGGCCTCCACCCACTTGGTGCAGTATTCAGTGGCAGTGATGATAAATTTATGACTATTAGAGGATGTAAGGTGGATTTTCCCAATGAGATGAATCCCCACTGTGATAAGGACCAGTGTGTGATAAAAGGCTGCAAATCCTGTGATGGAGCATGGATCTTGTCACCATGCTTCTGACAAGGGATACATTTCTTCACATAATTATATGCATCTTCTTCCATTGTAGGCCAGTAGTATCCTATTTGCAAGATATTTTTAGCCAAAGTGAGACCACTTGAGTGTGCCCTATATATACCTTCATGCACTTCGTGTAGTGTCCATTCAGCCTCTTGTTTGTCTAGACACCTTAGGAGGGAACCATCAAAATGCCTTTTGAATAGGGTGTCTCCACAGATAGTGTAATGAGCACAACAATGGATAAAGGTTTGTTGTTGGGCTTTGGTGAGGTGTGTAGAAATGGTGTTATCTCTCAGGTAGGTGAAGGTCTCTTAGTACCAAGGGGATTTAGGACAAATGAGTACACACACCATTTCAGACTCAGGTAGTTCATATGTTGGTATGAGGAGTTGCTCGATGAAAAGCTCACATTTCTGACTGTGTACCGACATATGATGGAGGGAACCAATATTGGCCATTGCATTTGCAACTCTATTGTTTGTGCAAGAAATCTGATCAAATTTGATTGATGTAAAGTGTTGTTTGAGGTCCTCAACCATGCTATGATAAGGAAGAAGCTTGTCATATTTTGTTTGGTACTCATCATTGATTTTTTTAATGACAAGTTGGGAATCACCATAGATGCATAGTTCTAATATCTTCCATTGGATAGCCAAATAAAGTCTAGTGATTAGTGCTTCATATTCTGCAATATTATTGGTGCATGCAAAGGCTATCTTGTATGATTTAGGGATGCCATGTCCTTGAGGTGTGACCAACAATATGCCTACCCCGAATCCGTTCTATGTGCAAGAACCATCAAAATACAACTGCCATGTGGAAGATATAGTGACAATTATTATGAATTCATTTGGAAATTTATTGAAGGATAGGGTGGGCACCTTGAAGTGGAGCATTAGCCAGTAGATATGCTATCACTTATCCTTTAATTTCTTTTCTATCTAAATATTCAATGTCAATTCACTTAGTAATATGATCCATTTAGCAGTTCTCCTAGTGAGAGCAACCTTTCATAAGAGATACTTGAGAGGGTCAATCTTAGCAATCAATTTAATTTTGTGGTTAAGCATGTAGTGTTAGAGTTTTTGTGGGATGAAGATGAGTGCTAAGTATTCTCTTTCAATAGGGGTATAATTTATCTCATACCCTACTGATGTACGACTGATTTAGTATATAGCATGCTCTTTTCCCCCATCATCTGTCTATTCCAATAATTCCCCCAATGCCACTAGGGTTGTTGATATGTACAAAAGGAGTGGCTATCCTAGAATAGGAGGAATAGAAAGCAGAGGTTATGCAAGGTATCCTTTGAGTTTCTCAAAATCCTTTTGACATAGGCAGTCCCATTTGAATTTGGTATCCTTGTGTATTAAGTGTGCAAATGGGTGACATTTATCTGTGAGCTATGAGATGAAGCATATAACGGATTGGAGCTTTCCTTGGAGGCTGTGTATTTATCTGAGAGTCTTCAGGGGAGGCATTTCCATGAAATATTTCACCTTTATAGGATCAACCTCTATGCTTTTGTGGGAAATGATGAAACCTAATAGTTTCCCAGATGTAACACCAAAGAAACATTTCTTGGGATTTAGGCCCAGCTTATACTTTTCCAATATCTCAAATATTTTCCTTAGGATAGGGATGTGCTCATCCCTTGTCTTAGATTTTCCTAGGAGATCATCCATGTAATCCTCCATAATTTTATGCAAAAGGTCATGGAAAATTATTGCCATTGCTCGCTGATATGTTTCTCCAGCATTCTTGAGACCAAAAGGCCTGAATTGATAGAAAAAAGTGCCTCGTGGTGTTGTGAATGTTGTTTTGTGTTGGTCCTCTTCTGCAATTCTGATCTGATTGTATCCAAATAATCCATCCATAAGTGATAACATTTCATATCCCACTTTGAGATCTACAATCATATCTATGTCGGGGAGTGGGAAATCATCCTTAGGGAAAGATTTATTCAAATCTCAGAAATCTGTGCAAATGCGGATGCCCCCAATAGCTTTGTTGATAGGGACAATGTTGGATACCCACTCAAGATGATCTATTGGTTTTGCGAATCCAACATCTAACATCTTTTGAACTTCTTCTTTTGACAAGGAGTGCAATGTGTGGTTGCATATTTTGTAATTTTTTCTTTATAGGTTTAGCATCTGGATGGACAACAAGATTGTGGAATACTAAGTAGGGATCAAGGCCGACATGTCAGTATATGACCAGGAAAAGTTTGAAATTTGTTTCTATGACAAAATTGATAAAGTTTTGTTTCTCTTGATCCGACAAGGACTTAGCAATGAGAATGTTCTTTGGGGTGTCTTCAATGCCCACATTGATAGTGTCCATTTCCTTTATCAGTAAAGTTGACCTATCTTGTTGTGGGGGAACAATGGTAGGGAGGTCAAGTCCCTCATCCTCAAGTGCTTGATCTAGGTTTTCACCTAAGGAATCGTGATTTTTCTTTTTATTATCTTTTTTGCGACTAAGGGAATTGACTTGAATAGCAGAGTATATGTTTTCATTTAGTTGAATCCCATGAATTTTGTTGCAGTTTTCTAAATTGCGGATAGTCAGGAGAGTCATGAGAGCATTATCATCGACGCATATGTCCAAGGTGGGTTTTTCTCATTGGTCCCAATCTATAAGCTCAGGGTGGACAAGTTGCAGCTTATGTGGGGTGGAAGGGATTACGGGGGTGATGGTGTTGATATGGGTGTCAAAGAATATGCCATCTTCGTATTCAAAGGGAATTTAATGAAATTACTCTTCATTAGAGTCTTTGACATCCAAGGAGGGATTTGAAGGGGTACCAACGATAGTGACCTTAGGTAGTAGAGTGTAACCCAAGCCCTTGTTATACTTTAATGAGATGGGATTTATTGGTGCTTTGGTTCCTTTTTGTTTCAGTCCCAGGCCATGTCCTTTATAACCAATCTTATCCACTATGGCTGATGCTTTTGGATCCATCTTCTTGGGAATGTTTGCTATTTCTTCATCCTCTTCATAGTACAACCAAGAGGAAACATAAGCTTTAAGACTCTCTTCATCAAGTGGGCCCCATTCCTTGAAGGTGGTGTCTTTGGATTGTATAATGGGCTTTTGGTCTTTCCTGATTTCTTTAGGCTTGCAAAATGACATAGGAGACAAGGGGAGATTTCCTATTAATAAGGAATCCTCAAGTTTGTATTCTTGACAACCATCTTCTATGATCTTGATCTTAGGTTCTTTTTGGGATGAGGTAGAGGAAACTATAGATACGTTAGATGGGGGAGGTGGAGTGGGTCTGTTTAATGAGCAGTGGTATGGATGTTTTCCCTCTAAGATTTTTCAATACTGAAAATGTTGTGGATCACCTCTAATAATGATCTCTCTACCATTGAAGGGAAATTTAAGGCATTGGTGGTAAGTGGAGGGAACAAATTGAAGGGAATGAATCCATGGGTGGCCAAGGAGAATGTTATAAGGGAGATCAAGATCCAATACTTGGCAAGGGGTGTCAACTATAAGAGGGCCCACTTGAAGAGGTAAAGTGATCATTAGTTTGGAAACCCTTTCTGCATTATCATAGGCTTTGATTGTGATTCATCCTAATGTATCAACCAAGTCCTTAGAAAGTCCCAATTTCTTTATTAACTTGTATGTACAGAGGTTGAGTCCAGATCCACCATCTATCAAGATATGTTTAACCTTGTGTTTCTGCATAAGAGCTTCAATATGCAATGGTTTATTATGGTCTTCATTAGAGGGAGCATCATTGGAGGTGAAAACAAGGTGTTGCTGCGTAGCAAGCTTTCTAATGAGGGCTTGGAACTGGGTAGCATTGATATTATCAAGGACACATGATTCAAGGAGGGCTTGTTCCAAATTTCCATGTGGACAGGGGAGGTCTTAAGGAGCTCTAAGATGGAACTCTATGTAGGAGCTTCCCAAGATGATCAAAGAAATCATATTGGTGGGTGGATGACATGGGGGGAGGATCTGGTGGAGGAGGAGCTCCTTGGACAATTACTCTTCCTTGATGAGTAGTTACATTGCAGTCATTTTGAGAGTGGGAAGTGGGAGGCGTGGCACCTTGAATGACTATCTTAGAAAGGTTAGTTTTTCTTATTGGTTGGGGAGGGGTAGGAGTACCTTGAAAAATGATCCTAGGTTTGTTTTGGGAAGAGGGAGGTTTAGCTCCCTGGATAGTGATGACATTGACATGGTTATCTGTAGTCTCTATACGACCCACCAAGGAATCAAAATCAGATATATAATTGGCATAAACATAGTTCACAACATTAGATGATGAGGCCTTGCCTTTCTCATGCTTTGGGAAGGGTTCTTGATACATCTTGAGCTTGTCATTATTCTTACTAGGTTTTGCTGTTGCTACCTCAATATCACCCTTATCAATGAGATCTTGAATATAATTCTTTAGTTTCATACACTTTCGTGTATCATGCCCATTGATATGATGATATTTAAAGTACTCATTCTCATTATACCACCTAGGTTTGAGTTGGTTAGGATCAAACAGGTGAATTATTGGAAAGACACCCACACCAGCTTGGATAAGCTTTTGAAACACAACCTCAATGGGCTCAGCAAGAGGAGTATACTCCCTTGGAGCCTGATTGTTAGATTGGGGTGGTCGCCCCTGGATTGAGACATTGTTGAGGGGACTTTGAGGTTGATTTTGATTATGTTGTTGAGTGTTGAATTGATGATTAGTGGTGGTTAATTTTGAAGGGGCTGCCACAGTTTGGACCCACTTTGCATTAGTGACACCATCGTTGACTACATTCTTGTTTTTAGACCAAAATTTTGATTTATCATTATGATAAGAGGAAGTATTCTGAATCGATTTGTGATAATTCTTTAGAGTGACATCCTTTAACAAGACATGTTCAAGAGATAAGCCCTTGTTGGTCAACTTTTGGAAACACTTTATACATGGAGATGTCAGGGGTTTTGATAGTTCAGGAACCATATTTTTTTTGAATAATTAAATTTGGTGTTATTATGGCATATCTCACTAGAATTTATTGATAAGGTGTTGTCACCTTTGCAAGAAGTTGCTGAAAGTTTCTTTAGGCCTTTGTTTTGTGTTACAAAGGTCCATCATGGAAACATAATTAACAATGTTGTAAGCATAGTGGGCCACAAACTTTTCTACTAAGTCTGGAAAGGAGGTGATATAAGCTCTGGGCAGGGATGAGAACAATGCAAGAGCATCTCCAGTGAGACTCTTAGGGACGAGTCTATGAAGATATAAATCACTATAGGAGACTTCTTGGCATAAGATGTGAAACTCACAGACATGGTCTTGAGGGTCCCCCTTACCCTCATACTTCATGAACTTAGGCATCTCAAACCCTAGCGGGTACTTGGTGCAACAGATATTTAGAGATCATAAGGACAAGGATAGAAATCCTTAAACGAATAAGGTTTTCTTTTGTTAGTCCCTTCCTTCATGTTTTTGATGATGTTTTTCATGTCCTAAATTTCCTTGATTATATCATATTGCAAGTCTTCGACATGAGGGATCATGTTTTCCCTAGATATCTGGTGAGTCGTGGAAGGTGTACCACCACCACTAATATATTGGTATGATGAAGAGGCGAGAATGTGATACGTGATGAGTGATATGATGGGGACTTGTGAGGTGACGATTGGTTGTGACCCGCGGATTATCTTGTCGCGAGGGAGAGAAGTATTGATGAAATTAGCAGTATTATTGAGAGGGATGGAAGATTGTGAAATAGAGACATGTGGACGGGTAGAAGAGGATGGCATAGAAGCATGTTGGAGAATAGATGTGATCGGGTTGGATAATGGTATAGATACCAGAAAGGAAGAAGTTTGGATGGAAACCATGTGGATGGATACCTCAGGTGCTATAGATTGAGGATGAATAATTGGTGCAACAATGTGAGTAGGAGAAAATTCTCCTTGTGGCTGTTGGTCAAGGATGGATCTATCTAAGTTAGGGGGAAGGTGAGCTCCATTTTCAATAAGGGTCTTTATGAGACCACTAGGATTGTGTCAAGTGAATTTCTCCATCATTTCTTGATTGTAGGAATCCACTAGGAATGTTCGCACTTCTGAGGGAGAGGTCATATTGATCAACCATGTTAGGGTCTACTTGTGGTTGTGGATCTTGATTACCAGGTTGTACATTTTTCCCTTGTGTGGGATCTTTAGTAGGATCTTGATATAGGAAACTAATGTTCGACATGTCATACTATTTTTTGGCCATCTTCTTCTTTTGAGGTCAAGTTGTGACCATACAAGAATAATCTTAGGGAAGATTTGCTGAAAGAAAAACTTGTTGAAAGGACTTAGCTAGGATTTTGGATTTTGATTTGATTTGGATTTGATGGAGTTGAACAAAATAATTGATTGGGTCCTTAGATTAGGACAAAAGTTTGATTAAGACTGCACCTTAGTCCTTGGATGAGGATTTTAGGGTGGGGATGTTGATGAAAACCACAAACAAGGTGACAACCAAGTTGGGAAAAATTTAGACCTTAGGATAATTATCAAAGTCTCTTTCTATTAAGAATTTACTAATGATACCAAGAAAAATAAAGACGTAGGATTGGGGTCTTGATTGACCAAAAAGATGAGGCAAAGGTACTTGGAGGAGATTCTTTCCCAAGCGCAAAAGCCAAATGACTAATTGATTCAAGATGAGGTCTAAATAAAACTTCACAAGGCATAAAACCTTAGATTGAGGTTCATTTGAGTGAAGGATGATTGATCAAGGATTGATTTAATTGAGGATTGCTTGGATTATGAGGTTCATTGATGTGCTAAGTCCTTGGAAAATGTTGATGACAAAAGATTAAAGAAGGACGATAATGATGACTAGAAGAAATTGATGATTTAGATTATCCTTGGAATTGGAATGACTCAATAAGTGATAGGTTCAGATGAAAAATTGTATGAAAGGATGTGACCACCCTAATTTTGACAATAGTTTGTATTGAAAGACAAGCCTAATCTTTGGTGCAAGGCACAAACTCTTAGTTCATCACTAGCATCAAACTCGTTTCTATGACCATGAGTAAAATCGTGAGATCGATGCAAAAAGGTTCTATGCTTGAGCAAGATTTTTCATTTGGTATACCAAAAATTTCAACGTCTAATGAGTTGGGCTCAAGTAAACTTCTTATTCTTGATTGGATGATAGATAGACTTCCTGGGATGCTTGTACAACTTAGGCTTGTGGAACCTGAGGTGGAATTGTGGTGGACTATATTTGGACTTTGACTATGCAAGGTGTGAAAATTTGGAGTTGAGAATGTTTGTCAAATATGGAAAGTGGGGAGGTTGTTTGTCACTCTACTCTTGCCAAGAAAATATCAATAATAGAAAACACATTGGCCAAGTGTGACTTAAAGACAATCGTTCACCTTTACAACATTTCTTAAGGCTGGAAAGGACAATAGTCATGGATCTCACTTGGTTTCCTAGCTACGCTTACTCAGAGCAGATACTTAGATGCTTGACCCCACTGGCTCCACCCATGACACTCACTTCTCCAGAGAAACCAAGCATCAACTCCCATGAAAACTCCCTATGGTAAACTTTGTATCTCTACTAAGAGCTGTAAAAAATGTGAGCGCCTTTGAAGGTCCGACCTCCTACACCAATGACTAGAAGGTTTTCGGCTTCTAATTTTTTTTTTCTTAGTCAGGGCATCCATTTGTGTGGCCATACATGCGGCACTTTACGCTCCGTAGTTACCGAAGGCTCCCAACCTATAGAGGTTATACTCTATAGGGTTTATGGGGAGACATAGTATTGATATGAACTAATCAACACACGTTGTTTGCAACTTTTGTCACAAACACATTTATTTATAATGGTTCAGAAGAGATTGGCTTTATCCTGTTACCACTTGGGCTGTTCCCCTCTCACCAATTTCTATGCGAGTTGCCAGGCAAATTGGGAAGGCAGGCCCTCTAAAGGTAAAATCATGCAATCAAAATAAAAAGGCATGGAAGACATGGTGTTCTTTAACCTTTACAAAATTGAAATGTGCAACTATTCTAAAAGAGACAAAAACTTGTAAAATTTTAAGCCCAATAGTAAGTTTTTGCTAATCTAGAAATGCATGAAAAACACCCAAACTAGTGGAAAAAACATGTCTTCATCAAACATGTTGCAAAACAATGAGTTGGTAGTCTCAATTTTTAATCTTGGGTAGACGGTGTAGACTTGTAAAACTCTGAATCTGATCAATAAACAAAAAAACCTAAGGGATACAGCGCAGGCGCCGTTCCACAGGTGGATGTGCTACGACACCTGCATAGGTGTTGATCTGCTTGTGCACGCATTGTAGTAAATCCGCTGCCTACAAAAACTAGAAAGCGAGAAAATGACACAATTTTAAATTCAAAAATTTCAACCACAATTATACCTATCCAGACGCGTTGATGCAGAAGCCTATGCACTTATGTGCGTGTGTATGCATTAAAAACAAGAAAATACAAAACTAGTTAGAGGGAAAACAAAAATTTCAAATTTCAAATGTGTGAGGGAGTGGGCTAATAAAGTTCAATGGATGTGCTGGAACTAGGGTGCAGACATTAATCCGCCTGCGCGTGTGTTGATGTGCAATTAACCCGAAAAGTCAAATTTTTAAACTAAAGAGAATTTAAAACTTATTTTTTTTTATTTTAACTGATTTTTTTTTGTCTTTTAACTAATTAGGAACAAAATTATAGAATGAAATTTAAAACATCAAAAGAGGCAAAATAAGAACTGCGAACGCGCTGAAGCTGTGACCCTTGCGTTGATCGACAAATCGTCTAAAAAGATGTGTTCGTAAAATTTAAATTTTAAACAATTGCACTAATGCGTAGGTGCATAGGCTGAAACCATGATGCACACTCTATTGTGCATACACCCACTTTGATCCGAAACCTACAACTAGAAATCATGAAAAACTTGCAAAAAAAAAAGGTTAAATTTTTGGGATGTAGGTCCCACTGGGCACATCAAAATGAGCCAAGGGAAAATTCCAAGTGAGAGATAATGGTTAATTCAATCCATAAAACATGCAAACATAGGAAAAACAAGATTAAATACTATTATACCTTCACAATCTTCACTTGTTCCTTGGATTGAGATTTTGATGAGATTGAAGTAGATCCCCTTCTCCAACCTAATTTGATTAGCTCAATGGATTGATATGGATGGCTCTCCAATGTGCACAACAAAATAGTTTAATGATTGAATAGATGAATGTATGATGGATGCACAAGTGGGATGCAAGTGGCTAAGTATGAATATGTGAGGGATTTGATTATAATGTAGGCTCTAGGATGGACTCTTGAACTCAAAAGTGGCAGCATAAACTTACTTGTATTGGAGATGTCAAATGAGGGGATGAAGACTGTTAGTGTAGGTTTTTTTATTTTCCTTATGTTAGGGGGTATTTATTTTTCCTACACATATATTATTAAGATTGCTTAGGTTATTAGGTGTGGTTAATATAAGGACACGTGGCGGAATACATTAGCTACATGTGTAACTCTCCACCTCACATGGGTAGTTGAGTTACACACCCTCTTTTGGCTTGTTGTGCCACCTCTCATAACCACTATTTTGTCATTTCCTAAGTGGGTTATGGGGTAGTTGGGTTTCTCACCCTCTTTTGGCCTTATGTGCCACCTCTTATAACTCTTTTTTTGTTTTCATGTAAGGAGGTTATGCCACATATTTTGACATTTACCAAGTAGGTAAAAACCTCCCACCTTTTATGGGGTAGTAGGTAAAACCTCCCACTTTTTATGGAGGTGGGAGTTAATGCACCTCTTGGTTGTATATGCTATTATTTTTCTATATAATAAGCAATATACTCTCACCTTCACAAGTTAAGTGATAGCTCGGTGAGAGTCTTCTCTAAATTCTCTTCTTTATCTCTATTTTTCTCTCATATCAGATTTATCTTCATTCAGCTATTTTGATCTTCGATCATCCGTTGCTTGGAGTTGCATGTGATCTATGACCGACATCAGATCCTGGCTCAATTCTTGCTTCTCACAGAATTTAACATGGTATCAGAGCCGTGTTGTCTGGTATAGCTCATTGCTTTTCTGATTTATTTGAGAGATTTGAGATTGTTAGATAGCTAATATTTTTCTTAAAAACCAAGTATGCTCTTCTCCTGCATTTTCGTGTGATCTGGAGAATCAAAACAGTTTAAAGGAAAATAAGCTTCTAGTTAAATCTAGTTTTATATATGTGTTCTTTGAGATCTGGGTGATTGCAGCATTTTTGGTAATATTGGAGGCTTCTTTAGCATTTCTAGAGTGTCCAGAAGGCTTGTGAAAATCATAAGTGACTTTTATTTCACCAAATTCAGAGTTTGGAGAACACAGTAAAAAAAGAAAATCAGAGTACTTGACGGAAAGCTGGAAATGAGCACTCTTCATAATTGCAGGTCTTATTGAAATATTCTACCCTTCTTTTTTAGATATTGCAGGTTGAATCAGCTGCATGTTTTTTTTCACTTCTATAGATCATATCTTTCTTCTCACAACTCTATTTTACAAAAACGAATAGTTGTTGGAAAGGTATTAAGATACATTGAGCAGCAATAAGGCTAATTTTTTCAGATTTTGTGTTAAATTTATATGTATTTAAACTTTCTATTTTGGCCATTAAAGCCTTAGAAAGCATTGTAATCTGATAAAAGCCTTGTAAATGCACTAATTATAAAGTGCCAACCTTGTAATATTTGGGGGGGGGTGATTTCAAAGACTAGTGAAAAGGGGGGGTGTCTCTTGTGTCTTCTTTCTTGCACTCTTCTTGACTCTTTGCAATCTTCTTTTCTGCTATCATGGATGCATCTACAGTTCCACTTTTAACACCATATAATTACTTTGAATGGAAATCTAAGATGATAATATATCTGAAAAGACATGGATATCATCGTGTTACTATGGGACTTGAAACTGAACCTCAAGATGCTGCAGAAAAGATTAAATGGTTTAATAAATGTGATGAAGCTTTTGGTACATTGTGCATGTCAGTCTCTCCTGACCTTCTTTTTCACATTGAATCTGCTACTACACCAAATGCAGTATGGACTACTTTGGGAAACCTCTTTGGTAAGCAGGATGAACTAAGAGGTCATCAATTGGAGAATGAACTCATAGGTTTGAATCCAACCAATTTTGATACTATACAAGACTTCTTCACTAAACTTAAGTCTATAAGATTGCAGTTGGAACAGTCTAGAATTAAGAAAGATGATAAGCAACTGATCTTGAGTATTCTTTCTAAGCTTGGTCCTAACTATTGAGTGTTTGTTTCTACATTCTATGCTACCAAATGTGCCCTAGGTACCACATTCAAAATGCCTTCTTTAGATGATTTTGCTGCAGAACTCACTAAGGAGCAGGACAAATTGGTTCAAATGGGTACAATAAAGCCCTCTAAGTCACATGCCTTAGTTGTAAATCAAGGCATAAAAGAACAGAAAGGGTCTAGTAAGCAAGATAAGAAACAAAAGAACCAAGGGGAGAAGAAGAAAGATCAGAAATCTGCTACTTCAAAAGTAGACAATGAAACCTCTTCATCAAAAGGTGAACAACCTAAGAAGGAGAAGGTCAAGTGTTCTTATTGTAAGAGGCCTGGTCATGATGAACATAAGTGTTTAAAGAAACAAATTGATCACCTTTCAAATCTTCTTGAAAAGAATAATATCAAGGTTCCTGATTCAGTCAAATAGAGTTCATCAGAAGGATCTTCTAAGGACATAGATAAGAGTAAGGGGAAAGGAAAGGGTAAGGCCCTAGTTGCTATTGCTTCACAACCAAATTCTTGGATAATTGACTCAGGTGCTTCACACCACATGGCTTCTTTAGAAGATGATTTCACATCTTTAGAGACATGTTCTATGCCTTCCATCCTAATGGGTGATGACACTCCTGTTGAAGTGCATGGGAGAGGGTCTGTTGATTTGGGTGAAGGAACATTTCAAGATGTCCTTTGTGTTCCATCTTTATCAACTAATCTCCTATCTGTTTATCAGATCACTCACACTGGTTCTGGCAAGCGAGTTGAGTTCACATCAGATGCAGTGGTAATCAGTGAAATGCATAATGGGTCTACTGTTGCTGTGGGAAAAGCAGATCATCATTCTAGATTATATCAGTTTTCTCACTTTGTTCCTGACTCTCCTTCGACATTTTTACTCACTCATGCAGATGAGGTGAGTTGTTTGTGGCATCAACAGTTTGGCCACTTGAACTACCGTTACTTGCAACAACTCAGTCAACAAGAAATGGTTTCAGGGTTGCCTTCTATTCGATTTTCTGATGGAGTTTGCCAGGGGTGCATTCTTGGTAAGCATCCAGAGGAGAAGTATGATAAAGGTAAAGCTTGGAGAGCTACACAACTATTGGAGTTGGTACATAGTGACTTGGCAGGACCATTTCCACAACCATCCTTCAGCAAGGCTAGATATGTCTTGACATTTATTGACGACTTTTCCAGATATACATGGGTTTACTTTCTCAAACAAAAGTCTGAAGTCTTTGAAAATTTTCTAGATTTCAAAGCTTTTGTAGAGAAACAATCTGGGAAGTTCATCAAGATTCTGCGTACAGATAATGGGGGTGAATATGTTAATAATCAGTTTGAACAGTTTTGTGCTTCAGAAGGTATCAACATGCAGCACACAGTTCCATACAGTCCTCAACAAAATGGTGTAGCAGAACAAAAGAATAGGTCCTTGAAGGAGATGGCTAATTGTATGATTCACTCCAAGTCTTTGGCACCTCAGTATTGGGCAGAGGCCATCAACTGTGCGTGTTACATCCAAAACCGAGTTCCTCATAAAGCTGTGAAGGGGGTAACTCCCTTTCAAGCTTGGACTGGTCGAAAACCCATAGTTAAACACTTTAGAGTGTTTGGTTCTCTTGCATGGGCCCACATTCTAGCTGAAAAATGCAAGGCTATGGATCCGCAGAGTAAGCCTTGCATATTTGTTGGATATCCAGATGATGTCAAAGGGTATAGGCTTCTCCATCCCACTACTCATGAGTTGTTCATTGAGAGGAGTGTTCATTTTGAGGAGAGTTCTTCTAGTTCTTCTCATACCACCTCTCCATCCACTATCACATTGGAGAAATTGCATTATGATGATAGTTCTTCAGAGGATCTTAATCCTCCTAATCTTGATGAGGAGTCTTCTTCCTCTACTTCAGATGGTGATAGTAATGATGAGGATTCACATTCCTCTCATAGTCATCATTTAGAGGCTGATGATTCTCCCCCAAACTCTCCAGCCTCAGTGCCTCTTTGGGCTCGACAAACTTTTGAGTCAGCAGGAGATTGGCTTGGTGATCCATTAGATACTAGAAGAACAAGGTCACAATTTCAGCAAGCTCCACATCTCTTCATTGCTTCAGCTTCTAATCCACAGTCCTTTTGAGAAGCTTCAGGTGTTCCTGAGTGGGATGCTGCAATGCAAGAAGAGTTCAATTCCTTTGAAAGGAATCACACATGGGATTTAGTTCCTCTTCCTAAGGGAAGGAAACTTGCTCGATGCAAGTGGATCTATCGGACAAAATTTGCAGCGGATGGGTCGGTTGATAAGTATAAGGCTCGCTTGGTAGCAAAAGGTTTTTCCCAAGTTCCAGGGGTTGATTACTCTGAGACTTTTGCTCCAGTTGCTAAGATGAATTCCATCCGACTTGTTCTTGCTATAGCTACAGCACATCGTTGGGAAGTTCATTAGATGGATGTGAAGAGTGCATTTCTTCATGGTGACCTTCAGGGGGAAATCTACATGGAGCAACCACAGGGGTTTGTTCAGGATCCTTCACTTGTGTGTCGACTTCGAAAGTCTCTCTATGGCCTTAAATAGGCTCCTCGAGCTTGGTATGCCAAGATGGACTCATTCCTTCTGACAGTTGGTTTCACTCGGTGCCATTCTAATCCGAACGTATACATTCTGCAACAGGATGAAACTCTCACATTTCTGGTTCTCTATGTTGATGACTTGTTACTCACAGGGAGTCACTCATCCACCATCAAAGCAGTGAAAATTGCTCTACATGATAGATTTTTGATGTCAGACTTGGGTCTTCTGCATTACTTCTTGGGAATTGAGATCACTCAATCATATTCAAGAATCTTCCTTGGACAACCCAAGTATGCACTTGATATGCTCTCCAGATTTCACATGGCTGATTGTAAGCCTGCACCTACTCCATTTTTGTTAGGGGTCAAACTTGAGGCTAAGTTCTCTTCACCCTTGGTTGATGGCACTTTATATCGACAGCTTGTTGGAAGCCTCATTTATTTGACTCATATGAGACCCGACATTTCTTATGCTGTGGGCATGGTCTCTAGATTCATGCAGGAGCCACATGAGTTGCATTGGAAAGCAGCTAAGCGGATCCTCCACTACATTTAGGGTACTCACAATTATGGAATTCAGTATGTAGCAGGTGTGGATATTGACTTGGTAGGATATACGGATTTAGATTGGGCAAGTGATTCTTAGGATCACAAGTCTACTTCTGGGTATTGCTTCTCACTTGGTTCTGGTCTAGTTTGTTGGTCGAGCAAGAAGCAGTCTGCAATTTCTCTTTCATCGACAGAGGCCGAGTATTGAGGGGCAGTCAATGCCACCACTGAGGCTATTTGGCTTCAAAATATTCTTACTGAGCTTGGTATTCCAGTTAGAAAGCCTACCATCATCTTTTGTGATAATCAGAGTGCTATACAGATCTCAAGAAATCCAGTTCATCATCAAAGGATGAAACACATTGAGATACATATGCACTATATTCGGGAGCTCATTCAGGAAGGCATCATTGATCTTAAGTATTGTTCTACATCGGAGCAAACTGCTGACATCTTCACCAAACCTTTCACTGAAAGCAAGTTCCTTCATTTGCGATCTTTGCTTGGGATGCAAAAGGTGTCTACTTCAGGAGGGGCTTCTTAGTCCTTCATTCTTTCTCTTTCTATTTAGGGGGGCCTATTCCTCTTATGGGGGGTCTTCTTCTTTTGGGGGGGATATTTATGTACATGGGTACCTAACATGGCCTCATTTGCCGGGACCCATCTTTTCACCCACCTAAGCTACGCTTAAGGGGGGGTGTTAGTGTAGGTTTTTTTATTTTCCTTATGTTAGGGGGTATTTATTTTTCCTACACATATATTATTAAGCTTGCTTAGGTTATTAGGTGTGGTTAATATGAGGACACGTGGCGGAATACATTAGCTACATGTGTAACTCTCCACCTCACATGGGTAGTTGAGTTACACACCCTCTTTTGGCTTGTTGTGCCACCTCTCATAACCACTATTTTGTCATTTCCTAAGTGGGTTATGGGGTAGTTGGGTTTCTCACCCTCTTTTGGCCTTATGTGCCACCTCTTATAACTCTTTTTTTGTTTTCATGTAAGGAGGTTATGCCACATATTTTGACATTTACCAAGTAGGTAAAAACCTCCCACCTTTTATGGGGTAGTAGGTAAAACCTCCCACTTTTTATGGAGGTGGGAGTTAATGCACCTCTTGGTTGTATATGCTATTATTTTTCTATATAATAAGCAATATACTCTCACCTTCACAAGTTAAGTGATAGCTCGGTGAGAGTCTTCTCTAAATTCTCTTCTTTATCTCTATTTTTCTCTCATATCAGATTTATCTTCATTCAGCTATTTTGATCTTCGATCATCCGTTGCTTGGAGTTGCATGTGATCTATGACCGACATCAGATCCTAGCTCAATTCTTGCTTCTCACAGAATTTAACAAAGACCACAGTTTATAGAATTGGATGGAGGAAAATGGACGGTCAAGATTGAAAATAAATGGAAGGCTAGGATTGAGAGGAAGAGATCACATGGAAAAAGGGACAATGACATGCCAAGCGAGGTGGAGACCAAGAGATTAACCATAAAGGCATTTCTTGTTTCCACCCTCATCAAGGTACATGGGGAAGAGTTCCCAATGCACCTAGGAAGGATAAAAGGAATTAAAATTTCCTTGGGGGATGCACATGGAATTAAAAAATACCAAGATATTGTGTGCATGAGGATTGGAAAATGGAAAAGGAATTTTAAAATTTCTTGGGAAGGTGAGAAACATGGGAGAATGTGAGATTTTGAAAATCTCATATTCACCCAAAAAGGGAGCATTTAAGGTGGAAGGTGAGGAGGGGGACAAGAGGATTTAGCCATAAATGGATATGGTTGACTTTTGTCTGTAATTATAGAGATTAGCCACTAAAAAGGGATTGGGGGGACTATTTAGAATAATTAAGTGAGGATTAGGAATAAGTGGGATTTGTAAGAGGATTTGACTAGGAGAGAGAAAGAGTGGGAGTAATTAAAAATTGAAGGATAATGCTAAGTAGGATTAAAAGAGTTTATAGAAGAATTAATTAGGTTAATGATAGATTAGAGAAAGGTGATTTGTAGGAATGACAAGGATTACTTAATTAATTTAAATTAATTAATTAAAGGGAGGATTAAGAAGAAGTACTTTAGAAGAAGAAGGGGAAAATTGATTTATTAAATAAATCAATTATATGAACTATAGTGACAATATTAATTAAATCAAATTTAATTAACATTGAGAAGAATAAAGGCTAACACAATTAAATAAATTAATAATCTGAGAGGCTTATATTAATTAAAACTAATTAATTTAAGTGTCTACAGTTTCATCGGAACTTCTTTTGACCATTATTCTCTTGTTTGCTTGGGCAAAACCTACTAGTATTATCCAAAGGCCACTTCATACTCTCCCTAATTTAACATTATCAGTAAAAAAGATGACCAAAGGAGCTACTAAACCATGCACACAAATTAATTGCATCTTAGTAATTGCACATGATCTCACTACTCAGAAAAATAAAAAACTTTTTGTAAAGGTGGCTTCCATTCTATTACTTTTATTAGTTATTGGAGGAGTGTGCAACGTTCTCATAGTTGTTTATATGTCTTTTTTTTGTCTCATTGTTCCCACATTGCATAACAATATGAGGATTATGTGGATAGCCATGCAAAAAGAGCACTTAAGAAATTTGCAAAGAAAATACAAGTAGCACAATGAAATATTTTAAAACATAGATTTTGAGGATATTGATTGTAATATTAAATTCTTCTTTTTGTCTTTTCTATTTTTGAAGACATCTTATTCTATGATGTATCTATTAGATATTGTACGTTTGGCTGCTACATTTTATATCTGTTACTTTGACCTCATGGGTCTAGTTTTTGTCATGTTATACTTTCCATCTTAATGCATTATGGGGTTTTACTCTTTACTAAAAAAAATATCATAATGTCATCGAATAATAAAACTAACTTTGATAATATGACCACATCTTTTATATTCAAAATGTTTCAAAAAATTAAAATCTATTGTAGATGAGAATGTATAACATTAAAATACACACTTTTATCAAAATTTGAACCTGATTTTCTAATCCCTTATTTATTATCAAACAAAAAGTCTCATAAACTTGAACACACATGTAGAATTGAAAGAGAATCGTTCATATAAATATTTTTACACATGTTAATACTCTATCTAAAATTGCTTCAAATACATATAATATTTATGTTTAAACTAAAAGTTTTTACTTTTTGGTAATTTTTACCACCATTACCTTTCACTCATCCAACATACAAACCTAAAAATTAGTGAATTCAAGAATAAAAATCCTTCATCAAAAGATGAGAGAAATACCATACTGATGAAGGCATCAATTAGTACACTTATGGTTATAGAAATAATTTGGTTGTCTTTGTTTATTTGTTTATTAATAATGTTCTTGAACCCAATTTGATGAGGAGATGATCTAGAATACATATGTATTAAAATTTATGTGGAATCGTTTATAGAAAATCTTTATTAAATGAGGCTCATTTACATGTATCATCCAAGTAATTTCTTCAACAAAATATATCATACCTTCTAATGCTAAGGTTATCTCCAAGCTTATAAAATCATTTAAAGCACAAGTAGGAAAGGGAAAATATAATCTACATCTTTTGAGAGCTTCCTACTACATAGTTTGGATAGGATATAAGTAGCGATCTCTTTGTTTTAACTTTCAATGATGAGATTCATATTCACATGCTTTAAAAAAATCATTGAATTTCTACAAAATACAAGATTAGTATAGTATAATTAGTGAATACAAATACAAATATGAAAAAAATACAAATAAAAATATGAAAAAATACAAAACATAAATAAAAATCATAGGTGATTATTGTTTAAAAGCTCTTCCAATAGTGCATTCTCCATATTCAAATAATGTCTTTTAGAAACAAATCTCCCATTAAATTTGATCTTTAATTGTTTGCACACTTGATATTGTTAACTATTTTTCCTAGCACCAAGTAATCAAGATAAATATTTTTATTTTTATATATACTAGTGCTTGCACTTAAATGAGGTGTAATCATTATGGTGATAGTAATATAAATACAATGTGTGTGTTTATGTACAAATATAATGTATATTATATATTTTTAAATAAAAAAAAGTTATATTTTTGAAGGAACATATGTTTTAAATATAGATTTAAAACAGTTATGTGTTTTCATTGCAAAATAGTTATTCCAAATAAAAAATTTAAAACTGAAATTCTTATGACAAGAATCCAATAACCAAACACAGGTAATGGAAAATTACATATATTAAAATAAAAATCACAACTTCCAAATGCAAGAGATGGCATGGAAACCACCCATATATCCAATTTTTTAGAAGAAAATTTCAACTATTACAAGGAAATCATAGTAACTCCATGTACTTATTCTTGGTTTGTCTTTAAATACCCACCTCCAATTAAAGATACTTGATTTTTTCTCACTAATCTCATTCAGATTCTCATCATATAGCTCATTCAAAGTCTGATCGCAAAACTCAAATTCAACAAAACCATATTTTCTTCCTGTGATAAATATATTATTTTTTAGACTTAGTGCCACCGAGCTAATTTATTTATGGGGGAAGATAGTGTACCTCTATCCAAATATTCCTTGAGAAATCAAATTCCATTACTTTATGCTGCCCAAAGGAATATATATGCCCAAATTCAGCCACAAAAGATAATGGAGGATATCCTAGCAACTTAAATCCCCGCAACACTTTCCATTGTTGTATAATAACTTGTCACCCAAATTATGGAGTCTTGGATTACAAGAAGAAGCTCTCATTTTTCTTAGGTCACATCACAAATTGTTTCTTGTCTTTCTCGAGCAACATAAACCAACACTTTAGGTGAGGCACAACATGCATTTCGGTGGCGAAGTTCATGAATATGAATTTTTGCTCCTTTTCTTCATCTAGAAGACATAAAATAAAAAATCATAATAGTTGTTGTTGGTTCATTTTTATATTTCAGACCAATCACAATTAATTTTTAGTTGACACATGAGAAGTGAGAATAGTTTGTATACTAAAATTTAGAGTGTATAGAAGTGCTGCTAGTCATTGAGATGTTGGCTAGATCATATATTGCTACTCTATTATAACCATCAAATTGGTTCAATAAACATACAAGTTTATCAAATAATCTTAACCTAATTATTTCTTTGTAGTGTTTGTCGCTTTCTATAACTACATTCAATTTTTTTGCACACATACCTTAGCTTATTATGAAATACATAACACACTCTTAGAAAAAATTCTTTCACTATATCTTTGGTAACCATTGAAAGCGGTCCATCAAATCTAGAATTTTTTTACTAAATGGGAGCTATGTCATATGTCAAACAAAATGGTTTATTGTCTTTTCATAGTTAAAAGAATAATACTATAATTTTAATATAATAAGGATGTGAAAATAATAACTCAAAAATATAATAAAACAAATTATAATGGTAATATACTAATATGAAATATGGAATATGTTAATTTATAAAATTTATTGTAAGAATATTGATAGATAGATTAGGGTTAGAGTTAAATTTTCTATTAGTAATAAATTTATAATAAATACATATTTTATATTCAAATATTATATCCAAAATGATTTATATATGTATTATATTAAGTTTTGTTTTCAAATATTATACACATAACCTTAGGCATAAAATTTAATCGACTTTTCTAGTTCAATTTTATCAAATATTAGTATTATTATTGTAACAATGTGATATTAATATTATTATTTTATCAATGTGAAGTGATTATTATGATTATTAGACTTTTTTATTATAACATAAAAAAGCTCATCTGCAAAAGTTGGTGATGAAATTAGGATATTAGAAGTCGTCAACCTTGGCATTGTACCCCTTCTTTAAATATACTAACAATTGATGCCAATAAATAAATGATGACAAAGTAGATTGGTTTAAAGATGACACAAGCCAACATCCAAATTTAGGGGTTAAAGCTATTACATTTATGTTTAAGACTCATGTTTTACTTAAATTTCCATCTTTGTTTCAAAAAATTCAAAATAATGTTGAAGCATATAATTTGAATTTGTCAAAGTTAGAAAAGAAATATTTTATTTGAGTTAGGTGTATCAAAAGGACATATAGTAAACTTTAGGCTAAGTTTTACCTTCTTTTGGGGGGTGGATGCTTTATGTAAATATGTTACAAGTTATAGGCTAAAGATTGTGATAGTCATGAAATCCCTAACCATGTTGCTTCTAGTATTAGAGAAGGGCCAACTTGATTTTTCCATTTGTTGTTGTTGTCATTTGTCAATAATCTTCATTAAATGTCAATTATTATAATTATAATAGGGGATATCTAGAAGTTGAAACTTTTGAAAATATTGATTTGTTAAAAAAAGGTATTCAAATTAATGTAAAGTTAATCAATTATTTTATTTATGTAAAATATTTATTATCTATTTAGCCATTTGAATTTTGAGTTTTTTTTTTAATTTTTTTTTTTATTAAATATATTTTTATTTTTATAAGAAAATCATTTATTTTTAAATATTTTAAGAATATTATTAATTTTATATATACAATAATTATACAATTAATATTAATATACTTTTTCTTATGCGTAACCTTTCCAATTTTGTTTCTTATATACGTTTCTCCATTCTAGTAAGATAGGTGCAAGGATTACTTTATCTTTTTATAGTTAAGTATCAGGGATCACTTTCTCTATCTTTTGGAGGATGCGACGATATGGTTAGCTATGGTAACTAGGAGCCATTTAAATTAAAGAAAATTGCATATAGTTTTCCCTTTTTTTTAAACTACGGTTAATTGTTTGTCAGAAGTAAAGCAATGTTATGCTTTCTATTTTGAGTGGTCGTCCCAAATTTTTTTCATGCCTACAAATCGATCCTACCCTTCATTTGTTTCTCTCATCGCCCTTCATCATTCACTCACTCCTATTCAAGAAAAGGTAAACATATGCTTAAACATGCTTAACTTTACCCTTGCATTTTCTTTGGTTTCAATAGATTGCCCTGGAATCCATCCAAATTGCGTTGTTAATCATTGATCTTGTGCAATTTTAGAGCGTGCAGTTTTATGTTTTTCTTGAATTTTAGGCTTTCAGCTCATAATCTGGTTAGTTGTTTCTTCCTTTATTTTCTTAAAATGTTAACATCCACCAAGATAACTTAGCACTGCTAAATCTTGCTTGGAATGTGTGAATAAATCAAGATATTTTGGCAGTGCCAAGAAAACAATATTTCCTCATGACAACCGGAAAACAATAGACAAATTTTGCAATTTATTGACAACCAAAAACTATTTGATGATGTGAAACATTTTTTTAGTTGGGGTTCCCCACCTAAAGATAGTCTATTGACGAATAATAGCATTGTTAGTACAAACTAATAGTATTGTGCCTTCTTTGGGAAATTGCACTCATAGGTTTTGATTTATTGTTTTAATGCAAGACTTAAAAATATCCAAGATAGGGGGAGGTACTTCATAATCATATTTTAGAAGAAAATAATAATATATGTGTATTCTAACTAGCATATCTATCTTGATGTTCCTGTTCTACTTATATATATAAAAAAAATAGAAATAAACAATTTAATAAAGACATCTCTTAGTGTATTTTAGATAGATTTTTTCAAAAATAGGCATGATAGTAGCATCTATAATTGTAACATGTTAACAAAATTAGTTTAATGATTCAATCTTTTTAAAATATTAATGGTTCAATAAATTTGTAAAACATAATATCAAAATTATAAATGTGTAATGCCAGACATTACTATACTTGATGACACAACACAATCATGCAAAAACTTGACTAAGTTACGAATTTTTTGGATTATACACTTACTATATCAATTAACAAAAAAATATGGTAACAATGAATCAATATATAATAATAAATTACCATATCATTTCTTACCCAAGTTTCTCTCACATCTCTCCACAATGTTTTTTCCTCAAATCAAATACATATACCTGCAAGATGCTTATACAACTAGATAGACACAATAAGAGAAAACTAATAGTTCGTTATATGATCATCAACATATGATCCATCATTATGTTAGATAGAGCAACTAGATGGTAATTTATAACTCGATAGACACAATAAGAGGAAACTAATAGTTCGTTATATGATCATCAACATATAATCCATCATTATGTTAGATAGATCAACTAGATGGTAAATTATAACTGAATTTATGATGGGGGATAAAGTATTCATATAATTGGGAACGAATAATTAGTTTCAAAACAAGTCTTATAATGGTGGGACTTAAGGGGTAGACCTATGCCTTAGGGGCTCATCTATGATGGTCTTTCCTAGATACACGATTAGAGGCTTCATAGTTTGACTCAAACACTTGAAATATCATATTATAGATTGGTCAATCCTCACAATAATTTATCACAATCGTTCATTACTTTATTGTCACTATGCCCTATCCATACTAAGGATAAACTATGTTTAAAGGATGGGGATTAACATAAGACACACACCTAAAATTTTAAAGGATATTTTTTGTTTTAGTAGTATTCCAAGATAACAATACCCTACCTAAATAATTTTAAAAAATAATTTCTTAGATTAGTAATAGTATTGATAGTAATAATGACACCCATGATAATTGATCTTAGAATTAATAACAATTCTACTTGGCACAATAATGATTTGTGAAGTGTAGGACATAATTATAATAAATTGATGTTAATGAGTAATCAAAATATATTCAACATAACACAATGAATATATGTCTAAATATATTAAACATAATATATTAGTAATCAATATATAGTTTAAATGAAAGAATTATTCAATGTTTCAAATTATTGTATGATGATATCCTACTAAAAAATGATTCTATGATATGAATGCATAACTATAAAATATTATAAATTCTTGAAAGGCTTCTTAATTACAATAAAACTACTCTTCTAGCATAAAAAAATATTAATTTGAACCAAAGTAAATAAATTAAATCATTATATGAGGATGAGAACTCTCTCATAGCATTCTTAGTCATTTTATTTTATTTATACTAAAGTGTAACCCAATATTTTCATATTACTAATCTAGTTCACTTGATAGATGGTATTTAAACATGACACTCATAACAAGTAGTATTGCATAGTAGCAATTCGGAGAATATACTCACAATTTAATGCCTATTAATGATATATTTTGTCTGTGATAGAATATAAAATTAAATGACACAATCCACTATAATTATATTTAAATTAAATGAAAGCATAAACATTTAGAGAAATCAATAAAAACTCTCTTTGGAGTACAATGACCTATCCTTAATCTCTACTTGATACAATTTAATCATGGAAAAATCACAATGTATACGGATTGGATATATTAGTCATACGATGACCCAAAGGTATTATTTACCAACAAATTCAAATGAAATTCTTTTCATTGTGCCAAAGTATGAGTAAGAGGAAAACATACAATAGTGTGATGATGAATCATAAGATACTTAAAATGGCCACTATTACAATGTTTGTAAATTTATGTGGTAAGTCAATTATCTGCACAACCAACTTGAAATACATTTTGTAATAGACATAGAATTAAAAATCAACATTAATATTTTTGAATTTATCAGTACTAAAATCTGATTCAAATATAATTATTTTTAAGAGTATAATCCTTTCACTTTTTTTAAAAAAAAATTAATCAATTTGATATCACAACATAAATACAAGTATAACTTGTGGAGAATTTGGTAAAATCTTCAAGTACAAAACTTGAATGAAATTTTATTAATAATTATTTCCTAAATTCAATTATTATTTGGAATAAGATATGAATATGAATGGGTCTTAATTAGCCTAGCCATTTATCAACAATAAGGTAGTGCTCCCAGTTCATAGGTATTTCCAACGAGTTAGAGTTTTCAATGAGACCAAAGTTGCTAAAGAATGAAATTACTTCAACAAAAATGTAATCCTACCATATCGATATTCTAAAAAATACATGTTCAAATCTGTAGAAGGTATTAAGATTCAAAAACATGATATTCTAAGAAATTAATTCAGCCAAAAATTGGTAAGGAAAAGAAGTGAAGGCAAAGATAATGATGGTCTGTCTTTGCTCATTTTCATATATCATATTATTGTAGTACCCAATAGTTAGATCCTTATTTGTTTCTTTGATATTTTGAATTCTGAAATGAATTTACTTCTTACAGAATTACTAGTTACTATTTATATTAATTATTACTGATGTTATAAAAGAATTGGCCAAAAAACTATCACCTTACATATACTTCAAGGATCATGGAAGCATAGAGGATGCATGTGAATTATTCGACATGATGCATCAAAAAAGTTGGTGTCATATAACACATATTCTAATAAATTAATTAAGGAAAATCATAAATTACAATTATATTTTTATCTCTAATTCTAACTAATCAAAGAACAATATAATTCAAACTCATCTTTGTAGAATCTTATTGCTCTAACTTCTCTAAGTAACATAAAAATATATATAAAAAATCACTAAGAAAGCTCATGGTGGTATGCATTTTTTTATTGAAGAATTCAAACTCATCTTTGTAGAATCTTATTGCTCTAACTTCTCTAAGTAACATAAAAATATATATAAAAAATCACTAAGAAAGCTCATGGTGGTATGCATTTTTTTATTGAAGAACTTCTAGTAGTGTTTGCAACAACCTATGTTATAACATGTTGTATTGGTTAATTTTCTTGAGCATTATAGGATGGTCCAATAGTTGGTTAATAGCACTAGTTGTTGTTTCTTGGTTGATTTTGTCAAGATCTAAAAGACACTATGGGAGAGTAAAGGCAATGGGTTTCCCATTTCATAAAATCTCATATAAAAAAATATATAATTATCAACTAATTAGAAGATAAAAAAAATAAAAAAAATAAATCTTTTAATTCATCTTTACCTAGTACAACTCTTATCCATATAGAAAACAAATTTGAACATCGTAATTCTTTTTTTCAATTATGATATTTAGTAGATCTCTTAAAAACCAAAGTAAAATCATTATTTCAATTTCACCTTACCTTTCTTTATCTTCACTTTCTTCCCTCCCAATTTCTTTGTTTTAATTTTTTCTATCTCAATCTTTTCACTTTCAATTTTTTTTTTGGGCTTTGATTTGGATTGTGAAGTGGGTGTGAAAGTGGTGATGACAACTCTCTACTTTTCTTATTTTTCTTTTACTAGAAGTGGCAATGTTAGCAGTAGCAATAGCTTTATCTTGAGAAATTGAATCAAACCCAAAACATTTGAGCTTGCAAGTTGTTGTTAAATGATGGAAAGTGTTTCCAAATGTTACAATGAATTATTATTATATAAATTTTTTTTTAGTGTAATTAGGATTAACTATCAAATTTATTTTTTAATGTGAAAATAATATTAACATCAAAATTTCATACTTTTTAATAATATATTGATATTGAAAATAATATATTTACTTCGAATAATCTTCATTTTGAAGAGGATCATACAACTCATATTTAAAAAAAAATTAATTTAAATAATAAAAAAATTATTTATTTATATTTCAATTTCATTTCTAAATTAATATATAAATACAAGAGATCCACAACAAATAAAATTTCAATGAATTTATTTTTTAACTATTTTTCATTATAAAGATAATACCAATTTTACTATATTTTACTTTATATCTAATATCAAATTTATTATATTTTATTTTAAATTTAATATTAAAAAATAATGTTAAATTATTCAAAGTATTTTATTTTTTGAGAATCAAGTTATTTATATACTCTTGCTAATTACTTTGAATAAATTAAAATATGAGTTAAAATAAAAGATATTTTAATTTTCATGATTAAATTTTTTTGTGACAACATAGTGAAGGGTATGATTTTATTTCTCATCATATCTTTTAGTTTTGTTTCTAGTGATATGAATTCTTCCTCGCTTTCATTAATATTCTATAGCCTAAACAATTTTATGATTTACCATTAATTTTTTTAATTAAATTTTAACATTATTATTAATTTGTAATGTTGTTTAATTATAGTGTCTATTGATCATCACTACAAATCGTGTTATAAAAGTTGGTTTAGTATTCCCACCTAAAAAATGCAAACATGTGGTGAACCATTTTTAAAATTAGAAATTCAATTTGGTAGATTAAATTATCTAAAATTATGATCTTGTTCAATAATATGACTTACCATTTTAAAGCTACAACTACCATTCTTATATAAAGGAGAAACAAACACAAATAAATCATTTAGGGCATGTGTCATATTGATAAAAACATTGGGAGACATTTTTCATGCATGCCCATGTGAGCCCCTTTTTTTACTAAATGCTCTTCACCACAATGATATCATACATTATAGGTTGAATTTATAATGAAGATAAACTGTGGACATCGGTATATAAATATTTGGATTACCACTGAATATAATAAATGTAGAAGAATATGTCATTGTAGATAATGGAAGGATGGAAGGAGTGATGATGAATAAGTTTGGTTTGACTGCCATGAGCATATAATTGAGAAGATTTTTTTACCCTATTAGTAGAGTTTAGTACTAGATTTCACATAGACTTTCATCTTCTAATATATTTCTTTCTTTCTCTAGTTGTACACAAGAATCCATCGTCCCTCTTCAATTGTGAATCACATGTTGCCGCATTTAATAATGTGGGTGTGAGAAAAGGAATATCAAAATTCATTAATTTGCATTTAATACCCATAGTATATACTTAGAGAAAGTTTCTAAACTTATTGATTATTTTGTATTGAAAAGGTAGCAACTAATCTCCATAATAGAGTTGAAAACAACCACTTAATTATATAATTTTGACATTCAAACCAAACTGATTCATCACCATTCTTCCATCATCTATGATATAATCTCCATCTACTTTCAGATTATTTAATGATCTTTCTAGACCAGCATATCTATTATTAATGTCTCTCATACATTTTCTTTCCATTATGATTTTCATCCATTATGTATGAGATCTTTGTGGTAAAGAATTTTCAATGAATAATAACTGAAATGTACATTTTTATTGACATTTCTTCATATTATGAGGATAATAGTTTTAGGATTAAAATGGTAAACCATTTTGTTGGACAAAGATCAAATATTTTGGATAGTCTTATTCACAACATTTAATTTTCTATTCCAAATGATGTTTTCCTTTTATTTTTTTAGTTCTAAATGTTGTTTATGTTTATGTTATCATTGTGTTCAGTGTCAATTTTGATGACACTTTGGTTTGTGTATCTCTTGTTCTATTCATATTTTGATACTATTTTTGGTCTGGGTTCCATTTTCATCTTGATAGATTCTACTTGGCTATTTTTATTATTATGATGGTTCTTTTAGTATTCTAAAGTTGGGATTAGGACATTTTTGTTGCTTAATTTATAAAAAATAATTCCATTTTTTATTTTCTAAATGATTCATTCATTGTTTGCATTTTTTAGGGTAGAGTACTTCAAGGAATTTTATATTCTTTTTAATCATTATCAATAAAAACTATTATTATAAGAAACATAAACTTTGTATTTATTCAACAAAATACAACTGATCTATTAATATCATTTGACATAATTTGAAGTCAAGTTTGAACTTAAATCTTATTATGTTAGAGAAATTATACATAATAATAATGCATTAGAATCATGTACCCATTAAAAAAGAATATTCTATATGAAATTAATAAAAAATAAAATTAAAAAAATAACATAAATGTACAATATTTATAACACTTTTCAAATTTAAAAGAAATAAAATGAAATAAATAATATAGATAAAATACATATAAATATAAAGTAAAATAAATTATATTTATTACCATTACACTATCTAATGTTTTTTATATTAGATAATGCAGCTTATGTTGCATGAAAAAGAAGTGCCACATAGTATTGCAATAATAAAGTTTTCTTTTTAGAGGTAGATTGGATAATATTTTGATATAATGTATTCTTGCAAAACAATTAATAAAGAGTGTCGAGTTATAAAATTAGAATAATATCTATAACTAATTCAAACCTTAATAACAACTCTAATTTTATCCTTAACAAAATTTGTACCCTAACCCAAATTTTTAACCTATTTCTAACTCTAAATTTAATATTAAATATAATCCTAACCCTTTTTTTTCTTAATTCTAACTCTAGTTCTAGTTTTAAATCTAACTCTAACCCTAACTTTAATGTTAAATTAGAAATAATTTGAAGCTTATTTTTCACCCTAATCTTAATCCTTATTCTAACACTAAATCTTATAATAAAAAAATTAATATAATTATTAATAATAGATTTATTATATTATATATTATTTGCAATGTTATTATTAATAAATTATTTATAATTGATATTTAAATCTACATACAATATTTAGATTTGTATTATATAAATTTAATATTATATGATAAGGATATATAATATTTTATTTCATTTATGTTATAAATGTGAAGTAATTTTTTCTTTTAAATCTAATTTGATTAATCAATTAGCATTTTAATGACCTAAAATTTTACCTAAAAAAACTCATGCAGATCAATTAGATTGAAGAATAACAATTCATAAATATAAAAAATCATGCATATTATTAAAAAAATTTAAAAAATAATTGAAAAATAAAATCATAAATATAATTGATAAAAAAGAACGCCAAGTACTAATAAAATCATTAATCATTAAAAAATAAATAAATAAATAAACAAGTGATGCAGAAAAACATAAACTGTTCATTTTCAAATTTATTCAATTCTTATTTTACTTTAATTTAAAATTACTTATTTGTTAACCCTAATGAAAAGATATTCTGTTGATTACACCAAGTCCAATTGCAGAAAAAGCGGCAAGGAAAAATGCTTACCATTTGTTTTTAATCAGATCATCAGCAAAAGAGGAATCTGAAGGAGATACTCCTATGGCGTCAATCTCCATTAAACTTATCTGTTAACCCAGTCGATTGGATTCTTATATGATCAATTGAATTCTTGCATGATCACATTATTTATATTACAAGAAACCAACGTTTATGAAGACACGTAGGGAGGTGCCGTGTTGAGATTTGCAGAAATATGATGACAAGTTACAAAACACAAATGCCACTTATAAATCTGCATGTGCCATCTTTCTGCAGCATATTGTTTCACTTCACTCAGTTGCCCACCTGGATTTAGCCCACGTAGAGTCGTCCATTTTTCAACGAATCAGCTTCATTTTAGTTCATTAATCTTATTTAAATGTTTAGATGTTATTTTAGTTTCGTTGATTCGAATTAACTAAATATGACGGTGAATCGAAACAGTTTTTGAAACATATACAGGCTTCGTAGTCTTGAGTATTTTCTCTGATTTCTCATATTAGATTAGATTTCTTACAAATTCATCAAAGAAAATATAAAGTTAATAAGGGATTGAGATTGAGGTTGAAATATAAGATTTCTTCGAGTCTTATAATATTATATTGAAAATATTAAAAAATAAATTGTAAGTTGGAATTTTTGGTCTTTTGTAATTATTCTTTATGTAAATAGAGTGTATTGTTTCTAATTTAATAGTCATATGAATAGAATATTTGTAAACTACTTCTATCAAGTGTTGCAGGGGCTATTAGAAATTGGGTCACATTCAAAAGCAAAAAAGTTTGGTCATCAAGAAGGTCAAGTGTTTAGTGGTAAAATATCAACATAGAAAATTGGAGGCCCTAGGTTATTTGGTCTATTAAATGTTTAATATGGCATCACAACGTATATTAGCAAAGTCAGGATAACCTATAATCCTTGAGCATTTGCATTGTGGCTCAAGGGAGGGTGTTCGAAAATGGGCCACACCTAAACAAAAAATGGATAACTCACCAAGAGTGTCAATAGATCGATGGTAGAGCACCCTAGCTACAAATGAGATGTCCTAGGTTTGAATTTTAGCTGGCCCATGAAATTTGTACAACAGTATAGTACCCTTAAAGCACCTATGCAATCATCATTCTTCTTGTCTATGATTTTATCTAAATTTTGGAGCTCTCCTAACCAATGTAAATACAAATACTCCTACCCACTATTTAATTTTGAATCATTTTACTTAATTTTAGTTGCGTATATGAACAACAACAATGAAGAGAGTAGAAGGGTAGGAGATTCAGGTAGTCAGACTTTGATTTATGTATGACTAGCATAATTTTTAACGTTTTGATGGTCTATAAACACCAATTTTTGAGGGATTCCAAGTAGAGGGAGCTACTAGAAGAGGGGAGATAAAGCATAAAGAAAAAAACCAAATCACTTTGCATGTGAAGAAGGGAGATATTTATAGGATAAAATAGGAAAAAGAGGAAGACACTTGCCACTTTTAGAAATCTATGTTTTAATCTCTCATATCAAAAAAGGAGCTCATGTGAAAGAAACAAAATATTAAAGAGTAATTGAAGAATATAAGAGAAGAAACACTAGAGTTGGTCCTTTATGTAAAAACATGTAATTCAATTGCTATAAATGAAACATAATCCCATGGTGGTTATAATACTCCTACCCACTATTTAATTTTGAATCATTTTACTTAATTTTAGTTGCGTATATGAACAACAACAATGAAGAGAGTAGAAGGGTAGGAGATTCAGGTAGTCGGACTTTGATTTATGTATGACTAGCATAATTTTTAACGTTTTCATGGTCTATAAACACCAATTTTTGAGGGATTCCAAGTAGAGGGAGCTACTAGAAGAGGGGAGATAAAGCATAAAGAAAAAAACCAAATCACTTTGCATGTGAAGAAGGGAGATATTTATAGGATAAAATAGGAAAAAGAGGAAGACACTTGCCACTTTTAGAAATCTATGTTTTAATCTCTCATATCAAAAAAGGAGCTCATGTGAAAGAAACAAAATATTAAAGAGTAATTGAAGAATATAAGGGAAGAAACACTAGAGTTGGTCCTTTATGTAAAAACATGTAATTCAATTGCTATAAATGAAACATAATCCCATGGTGGTTATAATACTCCTACCCACTATTTAATTTTGAATCATTTTACTTAATTTTAGTTGCGTATATGAACAACAACAATGAAGAGAGTAGAAGGGTAGGAGATTCAGGTAGTCGGACTTTGATTTATGTATGACTAGCATAATTTTTAACGTTTTCATGGTCTATAAACACCAATTTTTGAGGGATTCCAAGTAGAGGGAGCTACTAGAAGAGGGGAGATAAAGCATAAAGAAAAAAACCAAATCACTTTGCATGTGAAGAAGGGAGATATTTATAGGATAAAATAGGAAAAAGAGGAAGACACTTGCCACTTTTAGAAATCTATGTTTTAATCTCTCATATCAAAAAAGGAGCTCATGTGAAAGAAACAAAATATTAAAGAGTAATTGAAGAATATAAGGGAAGAAACACTAGAGTTGGTCCTTTATGTAAAAACATGTAATTCAATTGCTATAAATGAAACATAATCCCATGGTGGTTATCCCATTGATATTTTTGGAAGCCCAACATAATCCCAAACTCAATGGCCTTGATTTTGGCTCCAAAAGTCATGAAAATGGAGCCTAGTGCCATAGACCTCCTATATTATGGTACCTAGCACCCTAGTCCACGCATTCTAGGCCCATAATTTGAAATCCTATTAGTTAGAATTTTACTTAGTCAGAAAGTGATCCCTAATGTCGACCTTCTTCAGATTTTAAACTTGAAAAGGTGTAAGTTGTGTATAAATACATCTCCCCTGCTCATTTGAACATCTCTATCTATGCAATCACTCTACTATTACCCCAATTGAGCATTTCAATTAGGAATATTCAAGGCAATTGAGGAAAAATCTAAAACCAAGCATTCAAGCATTCATGTTTAGTAATCATAATCAAATTATGTGTTACTCCATGAATGAAGGCATGCATTAATACCTATCAAACACAATCAAGATTTGTGTGAGGATTCAAGGTAAGGATTTTCATATTGAGGTATCATTTGTCAATTCAAGATTTTCCTTAAAGTTTTTCAGCCTTTGTTTGACTAAGGATAAACTATCTTTCATCCAACATTATTGTAACGAAATTTGCTAGTTACCCAGTGTTTGACTTAGGCAAGTCCCTATATAGCACAATTTTTTCCCCTCTTTTTTGTGTCTAGGCTATAGATCCAACTATCAAAAGTTGTGGAATTGTAAAGAGAAGAGTAGGATACACAATTTCATATTTGAAATAGGTGAGAACACTAGCTCTATGTTGATTTGCATTCATGACCCATACACTTGGATTCATTTTGGAAGGAATGATCTATAGATCATCCCAATTTAGATTCCAAAGTCTTAGTATACAAAAGAACCTCTAGGTCTACGGTGCCTAACACACTTGACCAACACTTTATGAATTAGATTTTAGTGATATGGTCCTTCATGTACCTTATTTCTAGATCTATAATTCCATGTAAGCTTCTTGATCTATTTTTGTTTGTTTATGATAAATCTTGTCATTTTCCTAACATTTTACCTAGTTCTTGCATGTTCAATTCAACAATCCCTAGTTTGCACTCCTAGGTTAGAGGTCTCTCATTTTCACTCATTTCATTCTAGTGAAGTTGACATGTCTTGCATAGTTTTTGATTTGGATGTTAATACCCAAGTTTAATTCGATAAAAAAATTAAATTTAGAGACATTAATTTGTTAAATTCATGTTTTATTTTCTCATATTCATTATTTAATCATCATTTTGTTTTATCAAATTGCTTAAATAGGTGGTTAATTGATCATTTCATTGCTATATGACATAGTTTAATGGTATTCTTAATCTATTACATCATTGCTATCATTGAATATCATTTTTTTCAGTTGATTGCATTGTCATTATTCCCAATTGTAATACATTATTTTATTTAATTAAAGGCATTGCAAGAAAAACCAGCTCCTTTACCTTTTTTCTATCTTTTCTTCTTTCTTTCCTAGTTGCAATTATGTGTTGTTGAAACTTGTTATTGTTTATGAGTTTGATAATTATTATTTTGAATATGATATTCCCATGAAAAATTATATACTCATGGCTTCTCATTTTTTATACACTAAAATTATTGAGCCTCAGTTCTGTGTAATGCCCCGCTAGGAACCCTAAAGGAAAACAACACAACTAGGCAACTAAAGGGTGAAATATTTTTTTTTTAAAGATTAAGTGTATTAATTATAACGATTGCACATTTAATAACACAACAGAAGTGTAACACATGATTAGATTAATTTTGAAGATTATATTAACACTGTGGTTAATCCAATTGTCCATTTTAATTAGGTAAATTAAATGCTTGAGAATAAAACTACACATACATCTAAATTCCATAATGAAAGAATCAAAGTATTCCAATGAATTTATTTTCCCATAGATCATATATACAAAAGACTACAACAACTGAATTTAACATACATTCCATTGATATAATATTATAATATCAATAAATACATGGCTTCCAAAAGTACTACGGAATCCAACAGTTACAATATAAAGGTTACATAGAAGTTTGATACAATGACCACAAGGTCTCAACTAAAAAATGATCACGAACAAGAGCTGGTACATGAACCACGAACCAAGAAACACCAGTGAAGCCTTTCCTCACCTGAAGATACAATCCAGAACATCTGATGGGAAGTGGCACCACCACCCAACCATGTGATCCCAAAATGGAACCACCCCACCGTGCTAGGAGATAGTAGAAGACCCTCAAGCAAGCAAAATAAGACAAGTACGAAAGAACAACATGACTCCGCAAACATCCATGTGACTCAACTCACAAACACTAGTGACTCTAAGGAGAGAGTGTCATTGCATGGCTTACAGTGGTTACCCTGATAGGCCTCCATAGGTCCCGGCCCCCATCCTAAGTTATCTTGGTAACCTCTCCAGAACCTTCGGCTCTAGATCTAAGCCTTATGCGGACCCTACCAATCCTTTTGTGAAGACAAAGTAGTAAGTTTTCCATTCCAGGCCTTCTCACCACATTCTGAACCTATACAAGCACTCAACCATGTGCGAGGCACATTATCTTAATTAATATTTAATCTATCCACCCCCTAATCAATTATTAGGTTATCACTTCTTAACTGACTTTCGAGGGGTTATCTTGCCATCCACTATGGGCACAGCCCCCGCTCAAAAGGCACTCTCTCTCATAGGACACTAACAAGAACGGTTTCTCTATGAGAACTCTATGGCAAAACAGATAGCCATATCTAATCCTAACAAACTACAGGTGAAGGATACACAATCACTAACCCAGGATTGACCATTTGGAACAAAACACACAATGGCTCACATCAACAAGGTTATACAACAACACCTAACCAATGAGATATAACAACATATGACATAATGACAACTCAACCAAAATTGCAACGAAATTAAGCTTGACTGCAAACACCACTTACACAAGATCCTAATATAGGCAATCTTTTCTTTAAACATCCAAAAGCATAAAATACTTGCAATTAAAGTTTTTCTAGAAAGTAAGAAAATACAACTATATTAATACAAGGAAATCAATTTTGTCATTTGTCCAATAAGGTTAAATCAATCACATAAAAATTAATCTCCTAATGTATTTCCAAGCATAAATATAGAATCTAAAATTATAAGCTTTTCTGGAAATAACCAAACTCTGAATTATATATATATATATATATATATATATAAAATATAATATAATTATATGAATATATATATATCATATACCTATAATCATATTACAAAATATATATAAACACATGACTTAATTTTCACAGTATTAAAATAATACTAAATAACATAATGCCCATAAAAAAAAACCTATATATATATATATATATATATGTATATATATGTATATATGTATATGTATATATATATGTATATATGTATATACATATATACATATATACATATATATATACATATACATATATACATATATATACATATATACATATATATATATATACACATATATACATATATATACATATATATACATATATATATATATGTATATATATATATATACATACATATATCATATATATAATAAATTAATTTAAAAATCAAATTTTATAACCCTACATGGAAATCTGAAATACCATATTTCGGTTTGCACGAAATTTTAACTAGGAAACACTGAATTTAGTATAACATTCGGTAGCACTGCTACCGCACGGTAGCAGGTACTACCGGCAATAGTACTGCTACTGTCGGTAGTAGGTATTACCGCCAGTAGTACTACTACCGCCAGTAGCTGTACTAATGTCGGTAGTAACTACCGAAAGTTGTATTTTTTTAATTTATTTTTTAATTTTTTTATTATTTTAATTTTTTTTTTAAAATTCAATAACCTAAATAAAACATTAAATTTAAATAACCTAAAATATTAAAATTTCAATAACTCAAAAAAAAATTAAATTTTATTTTTCAATAAAATTTATTTTTCAGGAAATCTAATTAATATAGATTTTCCCATACACTTAATAAACTACTAGATTTAATTCCCAAATAATTTTTTTACTAATATACAGAGATGCACAAATATACCTAAAGAACAGCCATAGCAAAATATCCAATCCAATACCAAACCAAAGGACATTTTCTCTCGCACAACCCATTTCTCCCAAATCTTGCAATTTTCATGCACAGTAAAACATCTTGGCAAAATTTGCCAGAATAACTTTTCCCAAATTTTCTCAAAATTTTAATCTACAAACACCCAGGAAATAATTTCTTTCCATAAACTAGAAACTAATTTCAGAAATGGACTTCAGCCAAGAACAAGAAAGAATCAGAAAGAATTTTGGATTTGACAAATATTTTAACACACACATCATTCAGAAAGAGGAAAGAAATAGAAATATTTTCTATAAAAACAACCAGAAGAAGCCACCCAACCTGGTATAGCTTTCCTGGAAGAACTTTGTAAGAGAGATTCAATCCTTCAACAAGCTTCCAAACAATTTTTCTTCACTAAAGTCTAAGCTTCCAATAATTTTTCTTCACCAAAATCTCTATCTCTTTCCTGTCACTCTCCAAAATTAAAAGATATCTTCCCCTTTTAAACTAAAATTTGAGGTTGCATATATTTTTCCCAAAACCCTAATATTTAATTTTAGTAATTAAAAACAATTTTATTTTTCTTTTCTAATTCCTAACAAAGGAATAAATTACATGCAATAAGCAAAACTCATTTTTCTTTCTTTTCTTTTCTCATGCAAATTAGTTAATTTCCTAAAAAAGGAATTAAAGCAATACTTTAATCCTTATTTATTCTTTTATTCATTTATTTATTTAAAATTCTAGGAAACAATAAATGAAATTAATCTAATTTATTTTTCACTAAAATTTAAATAAAATATATTTCTAATATCATGCAGCTTGCAACTTAATTTAATAACTTCTTTTAATTAATTAAAATTTATAATCTCAATGCATAAAATACATAATTCAAAAATACCAACTATGAGATAACTCCATAAATTTAATTAATTAATTAAATCCACTAAAACACACAAACTGAACAAACCTCAAGCAAATACTCATAAAAAGATCAAACGACAAAATACGAAGGCCAAACAAACTGACAGGATGACCAACTGACGACACTGACAAGAGTGTAACTGGGTAAAATAGGGTCAACTACTACCTCCTCCACTTCCATTGGATAATATAAGGCATGCTCAGACCTGTGAAGCCAAGTGGAGATGATACCCCGTACCTACCGGGTACTTGTACCTGCAATATCCTGCATCACCGAACCACACATGCATATATACAATATAGAAAACACGGCATGCACACCGATGAAGGAGAATTGCGACATTCCCTGTATCACTGAAGTGAGTGAAGGAAAATCATCCCCTCGCATCCAATACACTCGCAGACATGCAACATATAATTACAAATTGCATAGATAAAGTAAAATGTTCGTACATAGCAATAATCCATAAAATGCCATAAATCACAAGTACTGAAATACTGCAAATAAATTATGCATCTCATATCTAGCTAAAGCATGAAATAATGTCATATAAGTCTGAATAACACATCATGGTAATGTATGCACTGAAAGTAAACAATAATAAAATATGAGTCTAATAAGTTCAAACGAGTAGGGGTACTACATTCTCCCCCCCAAAACTAGGCTTACTCCTGGAAGCCTAAAACAAATAAGAATACAACTCTCTCATCTTTGCTGCATCCTCCCAAGTCGCCGAGGTCTCATAATTTGGGTCCCATAGGACCCTTACTTGGTTGATGGTGCGACCCCTGAGGGTCAAATCCCGATGCGGAAGAATGCGCACGGGCTCCATGGCAAGCTGCCTATCCTCGACCTGCAAAGAGTTCCAATCAAGAACATGTGTCACATCAGGATGATAAGATCAAAGAATTGAAATATGAAAGACATCGTGGATGCGGGATAGACTCGGTGGCAAGGCAAGATGGTAGGTAATAGGTTCTATCCTCTCAAGGATCTCAAAAGGGCCAAGAAACTGAGGCACCAACTTAGAACCCTTTCCATAACGGATCAGACTCTTACGCGGATGCACACTGAAGAACACATGGTTGCCAATAGAAAACTGATGATCTACCCTATGAGCATCTGCATACTTCTTTTTCCTATCCTGTGCAACTATTAAACACTCACGAATCCACTCAACCTGCTACTCCATCTCTTGAAGAATATCTGGTCCTATAAGCACCTTGTCCTCTAGCCGATCCCAACTTAAAGGAGTGCAGCAAGGACGACCATACAATGCCTGAAAGGAGAACATACCTATGGAGCTATGATATCCATTGTTATAAGAAAGCTCCACTAGATAGATATAATCCTTTTAGCCTGACTACTGGTCCATAACATACATGCGAAGCATGTCCTCCAAAATCTGATTCACTCGCTTAGTCTGACCATCTGTCTCTGGGTGATAAGCTGAACTAAAGTTTAACTGAGTACCCAAAGCATGCTGAAGTGAGGTCCACAATGCTGAGGTAAAGACAGGATCTCTATTAGAGATGATCCACCTTGGAATCCAATGCAATCTCACTACATCTTCCAAGAAGACTCGTGCCACCACTGCTGTCATATAGGAAGCTCAAATAGGACCAAAGTGAGCAACCTTTGTCAATCTATCAACTATGACCATGATGGCATCATGACGATGCGAGGAGACAAGAAAACCTACAATAAAATCCATGGAAATGATATCCCATTTCCAATCCGGTACCAAATTAGGCTATAAAAGCACTGCCGGGTGCTGATGCTTTGCCTTCACCCACTGACACTCTAAACACTTTGACACAAAATCAACAATGTTGCGTTTCATACCAGGCCAATGATAAATATGTCTAAGATCTGCGTGCATCTTCTTGACACCCAGATGTGCCAAATAAGGTGCACGATGGGCCTCAGTCATGATCAAAACATGAAGACCCTCCAAAGGAGGTACATAGATTCATCCAAGGTGATGAAGAAGTCCATCTGCCTCAAGGTTATATCCAAAAAATCTACGCTCTAAAGGCCTTATGGACTCTATCACAGCTCTAACATCCTGATACCAAGTATCCTGAGGAAGAACTCCAAGAATTCTCTCTCTCAAGTCTACTCCAAGGGATAGTGCTAAAACTTCATGTCACCTATGACTCAAAGCATCTGCCACTACATTCTCTTTCCCCTAAATATAATGAACCTCAAAATTATATTCATAGAATAATTCCATCCATCTCCACTATCGATCATTCAAGTTCGGCTGCATGAATATATACTGCAGACTGCGGTGATCACTATGCAGCTCAAACTGACGCCCTAATAGGAAATGCCGCCATCTAACCAAAGCATGAACTATAGCTACCAACTCTAAATCATGAATTGGATAGTTCAACTCATGGTTCTTGAGTTTATGGGACTCATAAGCAACCACACGTCCATCTTGCATAAGCATTGCACCTATACCTTCCAAAGAGGCATCTGTGAATACCAAAAAATCTCTAGATGGATCAGGAACTGCCAAAATCGGAGCACTGACAAGGAGTTCCTTCAAGGTCCTAAAAGTTGCCTCACAATATTCTGAACAAACAAACTTCTTCCCTTTTCTCTGAAGAGAAATAATTGGGTGTCCTATCCGAGAAAAGCCCTCAACAAAGCGACGGTAATATCCGGCCAAACCCATAAAACTCCTAACTTCTGAAACATTGGTCAGTGCTGGCCAATCAACAATGGATTGGATCTTTGAAGGATCCATGGATATACCTTCTCCTGAAACCACATGACCAAGATAGTTCACCTCAGACTAGAAGAAGTCACACTTCACCAAATTGGCATAAAGTTGATTCTCCCTCAAGCACTGCAATACTTGACGTAAGTGACCCTCATGCTCTTCCATAGATCTAGAATAAATCAGAATGTCATCTAGGAATACAATGACGAAATGATCTAGGTAGGTGCAAAAAATTCCATTCATGAGGCTCATGAAAATTGAAGGCATGTTCGTTAACCCAAATGGTACCACTGTGAACTCGTAGTGACCATAACGAGTACGAAATGCTACCTTATGAATGTCTGTATCTTGAATGCACAACTGATGGTATCCAGATTTCAGGTCAAACTTAGAGAACACCTTGGGTCCCTTAACCTAATCAAAAAGGTCATCTATACGAGGCAATGGATATCGATTCTGGATGGTTACCTTATTCAGCTATTAGTAATCAATGCATAATCGAAGAGAACCATCTTTCTTCTTAATGAAGATAACAGGCGCACCCCAAGGGGAAACACTAGGATGAATGAATCCCTTGGCCAATAATTCTTGTATCTGCAACTTCAACTCACTCAACTCCTAAGTAGTCATCCCATATGGAGCTCTCGAAATAGGTTCTGCACTAGGAACCAAATCAATGTGAAAGTCTATGTCTCACTTCAGAGGCATACCAAGAATATCCAATAGAAACACATCAGCATACTCTCTAAGAATAGGGTGACTATCAAGAGTGATTTCTCGACTCTCTGACTCATCCAAATCCTCAAGAGTAACGGCAAAAAGCTGACACCCTCTATGCATGCACTGCTTAAGTTGCATAGCGGAAATCATACGTAGGGATATCGGTCTTTGAACTCCAACAATCTCCACTTCTCTGCCAAGGTCATCTAAACACTCCACTGTCTTCTTGCGATAATCTATGCGAGCACTGTGAGATGATAGCCAATCCATCCCCAACACAACTCCATAAGAACCCAAAGGAATGACTCAAAGGTCAACAGAGGTAACTATGGTTCCTAGGTCCAACTCACAACTAGGAATAAAGGCATCTACAGATACACAGACACCTATCGCCAACTCTACTTGCCACCTATCCGCCTACTTAGTAGACGCGAGTCCGTACTGCTCCATAATGGATGAAGAAATGAAAGAATCTGAAGCACCAGAATAAAAAAGTACAGAGATAGGGATTCCATGCAACATACCTGCTGCCTCAATAACTATACCCTGATGATCAGCTTGGCGGTCATCCACTACTGCAAACACTCTATGGGATCTCCCTACATCTCCCACTGTAGGCTCTGATGTTGCTAGCCTCTGACTACTTGTATTGTGGAAATGCTGAGGGCACTGCGCGACTCTATGACCAAACTGCCCACAAGAGAAGCAAGCTCCTCTATTACCTGTCGGCCCACTAGACTGCTGGAAACTTCCTTGGCTAGGGGCGTGAGATGCACTCTGCAAGGAATACCCTGTAGGGCCCTATTTGCCCCTCTGGCAGTTCTTGTTCTTCCTATACTGAGAGTTGCCACCCTGCTGGCCTTGGAACTATTTTGGTTTCGATGGTTGTTGCTGCTGTTGTCCACCCTTAGCGGGTACCTAAGGAGTCCTAAACAGTGCAACTAACTGGGATAGATTTCCTTGAGCTCTATTCCCACTGGAAGGTGCACTCCATATCTGTACACCTGACTGACCACCAAGTGCACGGCTAAGGTTCAGCTCAACCAATCTGGATTTCGCCATGGCTATCTCAACTGAAGGTGGCTCAAACACCCTCACTCCTCCACTAATGTGGTCATTCAAACCTCTCAAGAAGTATTGAACAAGCATAGCCTCATCATTACCAATCCCAACATACTGTTTGAGCTCATAAAACATGTGCTCATACTGGTCTACTGTCATACCATACTGACGCAAGGCGTAGAACTCATCTGCCCGAGTCTGCCTCCACTGGGGTGAGAGAAATCTTCCCTTGAATCTCTCCAGAAATAGCTCCCATGTTACAGTGTTAATGCACACACCAATCTTCTCCTCCTCTAACCTCCACTAGATCAAAGCAAAACTATTGAGATGCATAATAGCACATCTTGCCTTGGTGTTGCTACTATATGGAAACATAGCAAAACACCGGTCCAAACTGATGAGCTAAGTCTCTGCCTCGAGACCGGTACCCATACCATCAAAGTAAGGAGGGTTGGACCTCATCAATTCCTTTATGTGACCCAAAGAAGGTGGATCTTGGTCAGCTAGAATCTCCCTCCTCCTGGGTGATCTCTCCCTCTCTCTCTCCTCTGGAAGCTGCTGATGTGACTCCTCAACCTAAGCATGAATAGGCTGATCAACCTCAGGCTTGTGGCCTAACTTGGCTAGAACCTCCTGAAACATCTGTCTCAGCTCTTCCCTTTCGGGAACATTCTCTCCTGCATGCTGAGGATCCTGATGAACAGACTATTTTGGCTCAACACTCACATGAGTGGGTGGTGGTGAAGGACTGTGACGATCAGAACCACGACCCCATCCTCCACCTCTACCTCCTTTGCGACCACCCATATGGCCACCTCCCTTAGCTTTCCTAGCCATGACCTAGCACCACAATAGAGAAAACAATTCAGATCTATGGCAAGGATAAGACAAGAGAAAAAATCAACATTAAGACCTACGAAAGATGGTCAACTGAAAGGCTCGCTACAACCTAGAATACCTAGTGTTGAAACTTGGCTCTGATACCAAATGTAATGGCCCACCAAGAACCCTAAAGGAAAACAACACAACTAGAAACTAAAGGGTGAAATATTTTTTTTAAAAGATTAACTGCATTAATTTTAACAATTGCACATTTAATAACACAATGAAAGTCTAACACATGGTTTCCTAAGGGTTACCAATGAAGATTAATTCATAGATTATATTAACACCATGGTTAATCCAATTGTCCATTTTCATTAGGTAAATTAAATGCTTGAGAATAAAACTACACATACATCTAAATTTCATAATGAAAGCATCAAAGTATTTCAATGCATTTATTTTCCCATAGATCATATATACAAAATACTAAAGCAACTGAATTTAACATACATTCCATCGATATAATATTACAATATCCATAAATACATGACTTCCAAAAGTACCACAGAATCCAACTCTTACAATATCAAGGTTACATAAAAGTTTGATACAATGACTATAAGGTCTCAACTAAACAATGATCACGAACAAGAGCAGGTACATGAACCACGAACCAAGAAACACCAGTGAAGCCTTTCCTCACCTGAAGATACAATCCAAAACATTCGATGGGAAGTGGCACTACCACCTGACCATGTGATCCCAAAATGGAACCACCCCACCATGCTAGGAGATAGTAGAAGACCCTCAAGCAAGCAAAATAAGACAAGTACGAAAGAACTACATGACTCCGCAAACATCCATGTGACTCAACTCACAAACACTAGTGATTCTAAGGAGAGAGTTTCATCACATGGCTTATGGTGGTTACCCTGGTAGGCCTCCATAGGTCCTAGCCCCCATCTTGGGTTATCCTAGTAGCCTCTCCCGAACCTCTGGTTCCATCTAAGCCTCATGCGGACCCTACCAATCCTTTCATGAAGACAAGGTAGCAAGTTTTCCATTCTAGGTCTTCTCACCACATCCTAAGCCTATACAAGCACTCAACCATGTGCGAGTCACATTATCTTAATTAATATTTAATCTACCCACCCCCTAATCAATTATTAGGTTATGACTTCTTAACCGACTTTCAAGGGGTTATCCTACCATCCACTTTGGGTGTGGCCCCCACTCAAAAGGTACTCTCTCTCATAGGACACTAACAGGAAAGGTCTCTTTATGAGAACTTTATGGCAAAATAGACAACCATATCTAATCTTGACAACCCGTAGGTGAAGGATACACAATCACTAACCCATAATCGACCATTTGGAACAAAACACACAATGGATCACATCAACGGGGTTATACAACAACACCTAACCAATGAGATATAACAACATATGACATAACGACAACTCAACCAAAATTGCAATGAAATTAAGCTTGTCTGCAAACACCACTTACACAAGATCCTAATATAGGCAATCTTTTCTTTAAATAGCCAAAAGCATAAAATACTCACAATTAAAGTTTTTCCAAAAAGTAAGAAAATACAACTATATTAATACAAGGAAATCAATTTTGTCATTTTTCCAATAAGGTTAAATCAATCACATAAAAATTAATCTCCTAATGTATTTCCAAGCAGACTAAATAACGTAATGCCCATAATAAAAAACACACGCGCACACACACACACACACACACACACACACACACACACACACACACACACACACACACACACACACACACACACACACACACACACACACACACACACATATATAATAAATTAATTTAAAAATCAAATTTTATAACCCTGCACGGAAATCCGAAATACCATATTTCGGTTTGCATGAAATTTTAACTAGGAAACAATGAATTTAGTATAACCTTGCTACCTTAGGTAGCACTACTACCGCACGGTAGCAAGTACTATCGCTGGTAGCTGTACTACCATCGGTAGTAACTACCAAAAGTTGTATTTTTTTAATTTGTGTATTCTTTCTTTTATTATTATTATTTTAAAAAACATAAAAATTCAATAACCTAAATAAAACATTAAATTTAAATAACCTAAAATATTAAAATTTCAATAACCCAAACAAATATTAAATTTTATTTATCAATAAAATTTATTTCCAGGAAATCTAATTTATATAGATTTTCCCATACACTTAATAAACTACTAGATTTAATTCCCAAATAGTTTTACTACTAAATATAGAGAGATGCACAAATATACCTAAAGAACAACCATAGAAAAGTATTGAATCCAATACCAAACTGAAGGACATTTTCTTTGGCACAACCCATTTCTCCCAAATCTTGCAATTTTCATGCACAGTAAAACATTTTGGCAAAATTTTCTAGAATAACTTTTCCCAAATTTTTTCAAATTTAATTCTACAAACACCCAGGAAACAACTTCTTTCCATAAACTAGAAACTAATTTCAGAAATGGACTTTAGCCAAGAACAAGAAAAAATTAGAAAGAATTTTGGATTTGACAAATATTTTAACACACATCATTCAGAAAGTGGAAAGAAATAGAAATATTTTCTTTAAAAACAACTAGAAGAAGCCACCCAACCTGGTATAGCTTTCCTGGAAGAACTTTGTAAGAGAGATTCAATCCTTCAACAAGCTTCCAAACAATTTTTCTTCACCAAAATCTTTGTCTCTTTCCCGTCACTCTCCAAAATTAAAAGATATCTTCCCCTTTTAAACTAAAATTCTAGGTTGCATACATTTTTCCCAAAACCTAAATATTTAATTTTAGTAATTAAAAAGAATTTTATTTTTCTTTTCTAATTCCTAAGAAAGGAATAAATTACATGCAATAAGTAAAAATCATTTTCTTTCTTTTCTTTTCTCATGCAAATTAGTTAATTTCCTAAAAAAGGAATTAAAGCAATACTTTAATCCTAATTTATTCTTTTATTCATTTATTTATTTAAAATTCTAGGAAACAATAAATGAAATTAATCTAATTTATTTTTCACTAAAATTTAAATAAAATATATTTCTAATATCATGCAGCTTGCAACTTAATTTAATAACTTCTTTTAATTAATTAAAATTTATAATCTGAATGCATAAAATACATAATTCAAAAAAACCAACTATGAGATAACTCCATAAATTTAATTAATTAATTAAATCCACTAAAACACACAAACTGAACAAACCTCAAGAAAATACTCATAAAAAGATCAAACGACAAAATACGAAGGCGGAACAAACTGATAGGATGACGAACTGACGACACTCACAAGAGTGTAACTGGGTAAAATAGGGTCAACTACTACCTCCTCCACTTCCATCGGACAATATAAGGCACACTTAGACTTGTGAAGCCAGGTGGAGATGATACCCCATATCTACCAGGTACATGTACCTACAATATCCTGCATCACCGAACCACACATGCATATATATAATATAGAAAACACGGCATGCACACTGATGAAGGAGAATCGCAACGTTCCCTGTCTCATAGGAGTGAGTGAAGCAAAATCATCCCCTTGCATCCAATACACTCACAGACACGCAACATATAATAACAAATTGCATAGATAAAGTAAAGTGTCAGTACATAGCAATAATCCATAAAATGCCATAAATCACAAGTACTTAAATACTGCAAATAAATTATCCATCTCATATCCAGCTAAAGCATGAAATAATGTCATATAAGTCTGAATAACACATCAGGGTAATGTATCCACTGAAAGTAAACAATAATAAAATATGAGTCTAATAAGTTCAAACGAGTAGGGGTACTACATTATGTGTTAGCTTTATCCCACCTAAGACCTTGGATGAATCATCTTTTGTTAATCCAACACCTATCTTGCCTAACATTGCTGAAAATAATTCACTTCGTGTTTTTGATGATGAGAATAACTCTTCAATACAAGTATCAAATGTACCATTGGTGAATATAGAGAATAAATTGGAAATATTCAACTATTTATAAGCCAAGAACAATTGGGAAAAGAGGTAGGCCCCTTGATTGAGGGTTTAAGGAAGTTGATTCAAGTTGATGAATATGGTGTGGAATCTCTATGTGGCATAGCTCACATAGTGGATGAAACACTATGAATATAGCTAGTTGGATGGAAGTTCTTCGATATGAACCACTCCTCCAACCCAAGTTGAGATACCAAAATAGTACCCAAAGTTCCTACCTACACATCTAATATCATGAGTGCTATTGCAAGGAATGGTAATGCTATCAATACTAATAATAGGGTTAATACTATTAGTCAAAATACTTATGTTCTACATTCAACCAATCTACCAAATGTTTCTTAAAACATGCACCAACTATCTCCTTCACTCACTTACCAAAATGTTCTACCTACCTACCATACTATAGCTTCAATTAGTCCATCACAATCCAACTTTTACCAAACCAATTCACCCATAAAGGATACTATAAAAAACTTATTTATAGAAATTTTCATCGCTACAACAAAAATTGGCCAACATTACCCAATTCCAATCCACTATCCATTAATAATTTGCAAGTAGGCCATACTTTGCATAATAAGATTTCTCTTGCTTAACACATCTACAACTTTATTAGTTTTTCCATTTGTATGCTTTGTAGGAAAGCTAAAATTTTGTAGAATCTTATTCTATCTTACATGTCTTTGGTTCAATTTAGTTTGGTTACTAATAAAATATAAGGCATGGCTATTAGTATATAATATAAATTCTTTAGGCATTGAATAATGTCTTAAATTATTCATGTCTTAGACAAGAGCATAAAACTTTTTTTCATATGAATAATACTAACTATTGGCATCATTAAGTTTCTCTATTTAGTAATAATTTGGCTTACCATCTTGGATTGCGCAAGAAATAGGTTGTTGGGCCTAGTTGTTGTCAATGGTGACTTCTTTGTTTTTTTCTTGCAGTACGGTGGATTTCACTTCTTTAATCCTTTTTAAGATCATTAGTGGATATTGTTTGGTCTACAAGAGTGCGATTGCTATGGTTAATGGGTGTAGTGGTAGGGGCTATTCCGTTTTCATTTTTTTTCTCTAGATGTTTTTCTATTTTTTTTCAGTGTTTTTGACCACTCTAGAGATGGATGTTTTCATTTGGGTTTGGTCCATGTTGGTTTTGGTTGAGCCTTTCTTTTTTATTTTAAGGCTAGCCTCCTATTCATTTTGTGGGTTTTGTGCTTCAATTTTGTTCATCTTCTCATACCCTTTTCGAGTCAATTTGTTCCTACTAATTTTCAAGGGCACATTTTGGCTATTTGCTTTCCCTATTTTTGGTTAAAGGATGCTTCTAGTTTTGGGTCTGCACTTGGCGTTGTTGGAGCCCAAGAGTTTCAGGTTTTCTTTATTCTCAAGTGAGATTGTTTAGCTAAGATTCTCTTGGTCCATGGTGGTGGAGTCTTCTTCTATTGAGGTGGAGTTTTTTCTGGTGGCTAGGGATAGGTTTTTGGCTCTTTCTGCTCTTTTCCTTCTCTTTGTGATTTCTATCGATGTCATTCTATACCCTATGGAGGTAGAGACTTACCTTGTTGGAGAGGTAGAAAGATATTTTTTCAAGGATTATCTTTTATTTGGCTACTTAGATGTAGGGTTAGTTCGAGTGTTGTTCTTCATCCTAGTGATTTCTTCCCTTGTTGATCCTATTGAGGTGGAGAGGAGCTTCACAAGAGAGGTGAAGACATGTTGTTTGAAGGCCTTTGATGACTATTGTAAGATAGTTTCAAGAGCCATTTCTAAACCCAATGTGCAAGTTTGGGGAGCTTGTCAAAACCCTTTGTTCCTCTTTTTTCATCCTCCTTGGGTTAAGGGAGCCTTTGATGACTTATGTAAGATATATTTATTACCTTTAGGTTTTGGAAGTCAAGGTTATGAAAGCCTTTCTAAAACCCATTTTTAAGGTTAAGGGAGCTTAGGAAAAACCCTTTCCTTGTTTGGTTTAGTGGCTTCAGCCTTCATTTTTTATAGCTAGTGCTTTAATGATTTGGTTTTTGTTATTGGTTAAGGGTTGTAACGCCCCACCAGGAAATCCTGAAGGGATTAAAATTAAACACTAGAAAAGAGTGTAAATAATTTTAGTTTTTTTAACTTTAATAAGTTTATTGATGCATTAAGTTGACATTACATTTAGATTACACAATGGCAGACTTAACTTAACACCTAAAGGGTTTCCCAACTTGGTTAACATGATTAAAACTAAACATTGCTTAGCACTAATTAATCTAATTAAGATGATTAAACATTAAAACATAATTACATTTAAGGTCAATGGTTAATTTATCCAATAGTATGAAATATTATTAACATGTCTAAGTTTCATTCATGAGGATTGTTTCCATTACATTACATCTGATATTGTAATAAAACATATGCATTTAACATTTAATTTCCATTCATACATTTGTTTTGCATCATAAGATAGAAATAACATTACATTTCACTAAATCACTAAGTCTCATAAAATCACATAATGTTTACATTACAATTTACATCTTGCCGTGAAGGCATACATATCAAATATTTACAATTGACCATATAAGGTCCATGATACACAAAGAATGATCCAAATTTACAAATAAGATCCAACTAGAACAAAAAGACACTTGTATCTAAGAGCAACTAGAACACCAGTGAAGCCAACTCCCGCAAGAAGGAACAAAAACACCCGATGGAAAGTGGCACTACCACTCGACCATGTGGCTCAAAAAGAACCACTCCACTGTGCTAGGAGATAGAAATAAGACCCACTAGAAACCTACTAGGTATGTACACACATGGTCGAAACATAACATCGGGAAACTCCAATAAAGAATAAACTTGTAGAACATGACTCCACAGCAAAACTCAAGTGATACCAACAAGGCTACACACTTGTGACCATAAGGGAAGAGTGTCATCACATAGCTTGGTATGGTTATCCTGGCAGGCCTTCATAGCTATCGGCCCCCATCTTGGGTTATCCTGGTAACCTCTCCTAAAACCTTGGCCCCATCCAAGTCTCATGTGGACACAAACAATCCTTTCGTGAGGACAAGGTTGTTGGTTTGCCATTCTAGGCCTTTTTCAGTGAATCTTGAGTTTGTACTAGCACTCAACCATGAGCGAGGTATAATTATCTTACTTAATGTTTTAACTACCCAACCCCCTAATATATTATTAGGTTATCACTTATAAAAATTTTGAGGGGTTATCCTTCTAACCTCTTTGGGTGCGGCCCCCAATCGAAATCCACTCTCCCTGATGACACTAAACAAAGATGTCCCAACAAACTCCAAACCCAAAGGACCAAAACAAAGTTACACAACGGAGTTCAAGACAACAGAAAAACACTTGGCCATACAAGCCCTTTCACATAGACTAAACCAACCAACAAAAGTTAGTCAGCTCACATGACCGACCAATGAAAAAGACCACATGAAAACACCTAATTGTATTTGCAACTAAGGACTTGCAGTTAAAAATTAAATGCAAAGACAATAAGAAATGAAATAGACACCTTTGCTAATCTAGAATAACAATTCATTTTTCTTTCATTCAAAACAAAAAATTGACCAAGGTTTCTAATTTTTTTATGTTTCTAAAATAATCCATTTCATAATAACCATTCCACTCCTTCAGTTAAAAATTACAAAACTATGCTTGTCATATTACTCACATTCTCTATAACACAAGTTTGCATACATACATACATACATACATATATATATATATATATACATGTATATATATATATATATACATGTATATATATATATATATATATATATACATGTATATATATATATATACATGTATCTATATACATGTATATAGATACATGTATATAGATACATGTATATATATACATGTATCTATATCTATGTATATAGATACATGTATATATATACATGTATCTATATACATGTATCTATATACATGTATATATACATGTATCTACATACATGTATATAGATACATGTATATAGATACATGTATATATATATATATATATATATATATATATATACATGTATATATATACATGTATCTATATACATGTATGTAGATACATGTATATAGATACATGTATATAGATACATCTACATATATGCTTGTCATATTACTCACATTCTCTATAACACAAGTATGCATACACACATACATATATACATACATACATACATACATATACATGTATATATGTAGATGTATCTATATACATGTATATATATACATGTATCTATATACATGTATATATATATATATACATACACATATATATATGATATATATATACATATACATATATACATGTATATAGATATATATACATATATACATACATATACATATATATATATATATAGATATATATATATATATTTATATATATATCTATATATATATATGTATATATTTGTATATGTATATGTATATATATTTATTTATTATATACATACATACATACATACATACATACATACATATATATATATATATATATAAAGAAAATCTAAATTTCTTTTTTCAAAATAAAATATCCTTCTCTTTTTTTTCATTTTCTAAATTTTTTTTTTTTTTTCATATAAAAAATAATCATTTCCCATATATATATATATGTGTGTGTGTACGCATATATACATATATATGTGTGTATATATGTATATATATATACATATATATGTATATATGTGTATATATATGTATACATATATACACACATATATATGTATATATGTGTATATATATATGTATTTGAATATTAATAAAATAACATTTAAAAAAATATTAAAATTAAAAACAACTCCACATTCACCACATGCCACGCAACCCCCATAGAAAGGGGTGGGGCAGTGGTTGGGTGGGCCACGATGTGGCCCTCCCCACAGCCATAGGTTGTGGGTGGACCACGGCGTGGTCCACACCATCGTGGTCCTTCCCCATGGAAGTGGGGAGCCACGACCCCCATGCCATGGGGACGTGGTGCCAACGACACCCCCTTGATATATATATTTTAAAACCAAGTTCAAACCAAATAAATGTACAAGAAAATCTTTATACCAACAACTGCCAAAAGACCCAGAAATTGATTTTTACTAGTAAAATTTATAATTAAACCCTAACAAAATTTTCAAATCCATTTTTTAAAACAAGGGTTTTGGGGATAGAAAAACAGGGTATGTGGTTTTATTTTCCCAAATTCTTTTCAACACCCAGCAAATTCAACTTCCCCAAATTTTCTCAAGTTTGCCCAAAATGAAAAATTTTGGCAGCATAATCTCCTATTAAATCAACAATGGGGAATTAAAAATTTGACAAAAAAACAAGGAAATAAAAAATACACTAAATCAAATTGTTTTGCACACTCAAATTACAGACTAATAGAGAATTGATTCAAACCAAGGTTTTACAAAAACAAAAGAACTAAAATACCAACCTGGTGAGCTTTCGAGGAAGAATTAGCTACAAAAGAGAAAACCTCCAACCTCAAATTGACTCTCCAACCACAGTCTCCAACCAAAATCACCCACAAAGAAATTTTCCAGAAAATATATCCCCAAATGCAGAATGAATCATTTTTGGTGAAATTTAACATTATAAAAAAAAAATTCTCACACAAAATATATTCTAGGTCACCTTAAGCTTTTAAAATGAAAATTAGAAAATAACATTTCTTTTTCCCAAGCAATGACTTTATTTTTTTTAACAATTCAAAACACATAATATAACATTTCATTAATTAAATCAATAATTCAACTTTAACTAATCAATTAAAATAATTGATTATGTATACACATAAAATTGGCTATGTGCAATTAAATAAATATTTAATAATTCTTTTTCTATTAAATAGTTAATTTGAAAAGATTAATTTATTTTATTCATTTCTTGTCTTCTATTAATTAATTTAATTGAAACATTTTATTAATTAATTCATTATATCATTTTCTTCTAATCAATTAATTAAATATCTAAATATTTAAGGGTAAATGCACAAAGTTGGGTCCCAATCCCGCGGAAGTCCGCTGGTTGGGAAAAGAGCCCGCTAGAAACAGGAGCCCAATTTTTACAAATCGGGCACTCATTTCACTTCGGGTGCCTGAGCCATTCAAAAATAGGGGCACATTTTTCAAAAACGTGCATGCGTTTTGGTTTGGGTGCCCGAAGCTAAACGGATGCCCGTTTTTTTCAAATCAGGTGCTCGTTTTTAAAAACAGGCACCCGTTTTGCTTTCAACGGTACAAAGCGAAACGGGTGCCCGTTTTTTGAATTTAAAAAACGGGTGTCCTTTTTTTAAAATTAGGAGTGGGAAACAACCCTTAGCATTATTTTTTGCTTCGGGATAGGCTTGGTCCCACCAAGCCTATGCTTGGACCTCCAAAAAATGACTAAGGTAAAACGACATCAGATTTCTACCTTGGCCTAATTTTTTGAGGGCCTTTCTGATTGAATTTTTTGATGAAACGAAAACCCATTAGAGTTTTCAGCGTCCTGATTTTAGAAATGTAAATTTCATAGTGATAAGATTATTTTTACTATTTTTGTATTATTTATTAATCAAAAGTGGAACCTAAACCTAAAATACCAAGGTTCACTAAACCTTTAATAACTTTTTTGTTTTTAGGAGTTTAGAAAAATAAATTATATGACATCGATCTACATACAATTATTTTGAATATTAGAAAAAAACAAATCGAAAAATATGAAATTTTCATCAAATTATGGTGGTCGTACACCCAATGTTTTGAAAATATACTTTATTGTCAGTTAAAAATTAATTAAAAAATATATATTGAATAAAAAAATAAGCAAAAATATTCTCATCAATATTTGGTGTCTTAGGTATCATTTCCCAGAAGGATTTGCAAAAATTCATTTATTTGCATCAAAAAAGGGTGGTCGTACACATGTGTGGTATGGTCCTGAAACAAGCATTTTGAAAAACTAGTTTTTAAACATGCCTACTAAAAAGGGATTTCTACCATGTGGGTATTAAAATAAATTACATATTTGAAAAGTAGACTCTAAGCACTACATTTTCTATTACTGAAGTTTTTTGAGATTCAATCTCTAAGGGCATCAAATTTTGACATCAATCGACAAAAAAATTGAAAAACAGAGAAAACACTTCCACTTTTTGCCCAAAAGTGGGACTCAACTTCTTGCAGCCACCCTTAATTATTCCTCAATCTACTATCCTGTAGTCTTATTAATTAAATAATTTCTTAATTATTTAATCCCTTTGCCAACTCATCCATCATGTGGCTAAATTAATTCAACAAAATTAAATTAAATAAAATCAATTATTAGCCACTTATCTCCAACTTCCAAAATAAATGAAATATTGTGTACGTACACATATTTCCTAACCTTCTTCTATATTCTCTCCAACGTCCCTAAATCTTAGGACTTGAGTCCACTTGTCTTCTCATTCCTACATCTTCTCCAACTATCCTATATCCTCTCAAGTCTTGAACTCAGTCAAGGTGAGATGAGTGACATTTGTCTTCTTCTTCCCCCTCTCTCAATATTCAACCTCTTGCTCATAGCCATCCAATTTGCAAGATTCAATCATGACCGTTGATCTCTGCCACCTAAGCTCGTGCACTAAAAAATCTATAAAAATAAGTCTCCTAAACCACTTTGAAACTAATAGATAATCTTATAGTCATTCTAGGAGTTTTTATCTTGCATCCGTGAATTTGAGTTTGAAGCGATTCACAATTTTAGAATTTCTTAATATCATGTTAGCTTAAATCATTTGCATATTCATCTCATAGTATCGGTTAACGATCAGTCCATTCTTCATATGTCATCTTGGAAGCTACCAGTGCTCATTTGAGAGAAAATCATCTGCAACCAAGAACAGTGGAGTTAGGACACAATGAGACATAAATCATGAAGGTATAATCTCTTTTATTTACTTTTATTTCATGTTGCTTCATTGGTTGAAGCTAAATATTTCCTGTAGCTTTCTTTTATATTATATGATGGACTAACAAGTTTCAGGTCAATCTCCTGGAGTTCAACTTTAGCCTCAACATTTTTGGTGCCCACCGTGGGGCTCAGGCCTCGTACAACTTCTAATATCCTATCTTTTTCTTGCTTAACACATTTGTAACCTATTTCATGCCTGTGTGGAAAAGGACAACACTTTTGGCTGTTAGATTCACGTTTTTATGCTACAAGTTAGTGTTTTTGTGTTGTAGGTTAGCACTTATATTCAACAAGTTAATGCTTTTGGTCAAGGATTCACGCATTTAGTCACTTAGAGCAGTGCTTATATTCAGCAAGTTAACACTTTTGGCACTTAGGTTACCGCTTTTGATCGAGGATTCAAGCATTTTGTCACTCAGGACAATGCTTTTGTGTTTTAGATTCAAGCTTTTGTGCTATAGGTTATCACTTTTGAGTTAAAATATAGTGCATTCGTTAGATTAGTGCTTCTGTTCATTTCACACGCAAATTTTTTAAAACTTTTAATATGCTAACAAAATTTTTTGCAAGTCTGAATGTTCAAGAATTGAAATTTGAAAACTACTAACATATCTGTGTGCAGGGTTATTTTAAAGTAAAATTCATGGATTTCCTCACATAGTTAATTAGTAGTTTATTTTGGAGAGCAATATATCATATCTTGTTCATCTATTTTAACTAGGAGGATAATCAACAACATGCAACTTGCATTTGAGTGTCTTCTCTAAAGTAGTTGCACATATATTTTAGAAGGTTTAAAATAAACCTTTGTCTTTCGTAGTTGTTGAAGTAGTAGGTGAGTATTCTCTCACCCTCATACGGTGATCATAAAACCATACCTATTTCCTTCATGTGTAACCTTTAGATGACCTGCCTTCCTGAGATGCCTTGAGGGGGCCAGTGAGAGGGGAACGACCTAAGTGGAAATGGGCTAATACCGAGTCCTTCCGATCCACTCTAAATAAATCATGTCTATGATGAAAGTCATAGACAATATGTGTTGATTAGTTCATACCGACACTATGTTTCCCCATAAATCCTATGGAGCGTAACCTCTATAGGTTGAGAAAATTTTGTATTTACAGAGTTTAAAGTGCTGCATGTATGGCCACATGACCATAAGCCCTTACTAAAAATCTTTTGTAAAGTTGTCAAAATCCTTTTAATTGTTGGCCCAGGAAGTCGGACCTTTGAAGTGGCTCACACACATATGGTTCTTAGTAGAGATGTGAAGTTTTCCATGGGGAGTTTTAATGAAAACTGGTGCTTGGCTTCCCTAGAGAAGTGAGTGTCGAGGGTGGAGCCAGTGGGGTTAAGAACCTAAATATCCGCTTTGAATAGTGTAGCCTCAGAGGAAACCCCATGTGAGATTCAACAATTATTGTCTCGGCGTGCCATAGGATTTGGGCTTTCTTGTGCACTTTGATTTCTAGAACATTGTGTCTTTTGTGTCTACAAGAACGTTGTAAAAAATGGTCAAAAAATTGAAAAATCATCAGTTATAATTAAAAAAAAAACTATCACAAGTCTTCAAACTAGTCAGATAATCAGGTTACCAATCAAACAGGCTATATCCAAAGGTTTTCATAAGCATAAAACATACAAAAAGTTAGTGATTCAACCATCTCAAGTGCAAAAATTAACATCATTATCAGTTTCTCATCAGGATATATTAAATCCTTTATCAACCATATCATTCCTTTGTTCATTATTTTGGATATATGATTCCTATTTGAACCTAGGTTATATCAAAATAAAGATTGCATTCACATTGGAATCAAACAAACTTGTAAACCATCATATGCTTATAAGACTTTTAAATATTTCCTTAAGAAAAGAAAAACCAATTGGAAGGCTACTCTAAAGAGGATAAGATTCTTGTATATCAATCGCAAAATCTTGTTAAAACATAGGACATTCCTACACCGTTTTCATCACTATTTACGTGGTTATAGAATAGAATTTGATGGAGAACTTTTGCAAGCATGTTCCTTTCAACAACAAGATGCTTTATCACAACACACTAATAATAGTGGTAAAATCAACAAAGCTTATCTTCCTAAACCAATAATCACTTATTGAGTTGCATTTAGAAGGTCTTAACTTGGGAAGTTTTCAAATCAATCACATGCCAGTTTGGACTAGAGATCAACATGAGTAGTTCAAAAGACAACAAAGACAAATGGAAGAAGAAAATTCAATGTTTCAAACTTTTGGATACACAGATGTTGATGAAGAGTGAGTCAATAACACCATTAGAGACCTTGAACAAGATGATAAATTTGACAAACTAATGGAAAATTTATTGGAGAAACAAAAGGAAAAATACCTTCTAATGTTGGCAAAATCAAGAGCTAAATTGCCACAAGACTTTAACATAGAAAGTTTGAAACAAGATGTAGAGACAAGTAACCATCAAAACACTGATGATCCCAATAACGAGGATGTAAATTGAGTAAATCATGAGGAAAAAAGAGGAGATAAAACAAGAAAAAACCATGATGATACAAGAAGAGAGCATGGGGATAGAAGAACTTATGAGGATACAAGGAGAACCCGTATTGATAATCCTTTGTTATCTCTCACTCAACAAATGCAAACCTTAAAACAACAAATACATGATATGCAGAATGGAACGAGTTCCAAGAAATATTCATTGGAGGACATCTGCCCATATCCTTTTGACAAAAGTTTAAACATGATACCATTCCCACAACATTGTGAAATCCTTAAATATGATAAATATGAGGGGAAATCTGATCCTCAAGATCACATTAGAGAATTTTGCACCATGAGTATGGAATTTGCACACTATGAAACTTATCTGATGCGTTTATTCCCTAGAAGATTAAGTGGACAATCAATGGAATGGTTCTCAAGACTACCATCTGGAATTAAATCTTTTGAAGAACTTGTGAACAAATTTATCTCACAATACTCCTACAATGTGAGAAATGAGATAACAATGTTACATCTATGTAATGTTAAGCAAAATAATGGTGAACTTTTCATGGTCTTTTTACAACGATGGAAATGAATGTTCAATAGATATCCAAGAGATGTACTCGATCAGGAGAAAATGGACATATTCATTGACAGCCTTATCAATGAAATGAGTTACCGTCTTAAAATGCAATGTCCTCCTTCTTTTGCTAAAATGATTGAAATTGGTCTAAAGATAGAAAATGCAATGGTAAAGAAAGGAGAGTTAAAATTTTACAACAATTCCTATAATAACAACAATCACAACAACAATAACAATAACAATGACCAACCTAAATTTTGGTCAAAGAATAGGAATGTTACGAATGGGGGAAATGATGGTAGCAATGCTATCAAACAACAACCAATCTTCAACTTATCAAGTCAACCACCAAAGAACAACAATCAAGATAACAATAAATACAAGTCTCTCTTCTCCAATCCTCGCAGGAAGTTCACAAACATTTGGGAACCCTTGGAATCAGCTTTGAAGACTCTTATTGCAAATAAATTGATTACTTTACCAGAAGCAAGAAATTATGAACCTCAAATTGAACCTAATTGGTGGAATGATAACCATTTTTTCAATTATCATCAAAAGAAAGGACACCAAACCAATGATTGTCAAAGATTGAAGCACCTTATTCAAGATTTAATCATTAATGGAACTATCATAGTGGATGGTCATAAAACAAATGAATCGCATCTAGCATTCAAAACTACACTTCCAAACTATGAAAAAGGTGAAAAATCCAAACCAAAAGATGATAAAGGCAAAGCTAAGGTAAGCTAAACTTACACATATGATGATGTGGTAAATGGCATCATCGTTAAAGACAATGTGCCTTTAGAACCAATCAACATCATTACAAGAAGCAAAGTGAAAGTTAGATTTTTGGGTATAACAAACGAATCAACATCCACTTCAAGGAAATACAACTTAGTGGAACAATTGCAAAAGATACCGACTCAAATATCAATTTTGGAGCTCCTAAGAGTTTCACCTATGCATAGGGAAATATTGGAAAAATCTCTAATGGAAATAATAGTTTCAAAAGACCTGGATGTGGATCAATTCAAAAACATGGTGGGACACCTCACATCCCCTCATTGCTTATTCTTTTCTAAAAATGATGATGCATTCTTGCAACACCCTCACAATGCTCCCTTACATGTTGAAGTCACCATTCATAAAACCCATGTCAAATGCATACTCATAGATGGTGTAGCTGGCTTAAACATTTGTGCATTAAGTTTAATAAATGCTTTGGGATATTCAAAAAATGCAGTGGATGCAAAGAAGAAAATAACTATCAAGACGTATGATGAGGAAGAATGTTCTTCTAAAGGGACTGTAGTGTTACCAATTAAAATAAAATCCATGGAAAGAGATACATTGTGCCAAGTTCTAGACTTGAATTTATCTTATAATATTATTCTAGGAAGACCATGGATTCATGGTATGCAAGAGGTTCCTTCTATATACCACCAGTGTGTTAAGTTTCCTCATAATAGACAAGAAGTCACTATAGTCACAGACTCTAGTCAATATTGCAATAATCTGAAACTAGCACAAGATGCAAGAGTTCCACATAACAGAGAATCAATCTATCCCACCAAATAAATTCAAGAAAAATTATGGAAAACCTTTGAGAAAAATATTAAATTAAATGATGAAGGAATGGGAAAGTATTCGTTGCCTAACTTGCCACTTTCACCTAGATCATATGGAAAGCCTACAAATGTTCAAACATGGATCCCAAAGAAATCAATTCAAATGTTTGATGGAGCATTTGTTAGACATGGAACACTTGTAGAAGAAACTAAAGACAAATACATTATTAGTTGGTTGTACAAAGATAAAAATGAAACTATAGCAACAACTGTAGAAGTTAATATTCCCACAGGACAATATGGCAATGGTTATAAGATCATGCAAAAGATGGGATATGAAGGAAAAGGACCAATTGGTAAGCAACAAGAAGGTATTTCAGAACCTATTTGTCCTCAAACACAATCTAAAGAAGATAAATCAGGACTTGGGTATCCCAAATCTAAGAAAAACAAACATAATTATCAAGATCCAAAGTGGCAAACGAAAGCAATCCTTAAAGAAGAACCATGGCAAGAAAGTATACATCAAGTAGCAGAAATAGATGCTAACAAACAAAAACAAGAAGAATATGAGAAACAATAGGAAGAACTTGCAATTAAAAGAGAAGAAGAATCTTGCAAACAAGTTCAAGGAATACAAACAAGTATGGAACTGGGTCAAGATATTCCAGATATAGTGAAAGAACACATGGCCAAAATCAAAGAACTTTTCTCACCATATAACATTCCTGTTAGATATAGTGGTGTGATTCTAGACAATGGTTCAGAAACAAATTCAAATGAACATGAATGGGGTCCAGATCTATCATATGATGCATCAAGTGAAGAAAAGGATGAAGAACAAGTAGCTATTACGAATGAAGACTCATCTTCTACAAAACAAAGAATAGAGCTAGAAAGAAGACAAGAAGAGATCGAAATTTAGAAGAAAGAGGATGAAAAAGAACAAGAAGTGACACCACAGGAAACACAAATAGTTACTAACCAATCATCAAAAGATCAATAAAATATCAGAGCTACATTAAATGTTGAGCTAACAATATTAAGGTATGGAAGAACCATAGAAGAATTAGTAGATAGTCTAGTAGGATTGACTATTAGTCTAGAAGAAGTTGAGTTCGAGAGAAGAGAGAAGATAGCAAGAGAATCCTTTATGTCATGTGAACAAGTATGCCAACTTCAAGATACAAATGAATTTATTGAAATTGATCAAGAGGGAACCTATAGTATCAAATATGTATGTGTTGATATAATTCATTTGTTTGAGGGACAGACGTCAGATGATGAGTCAATTGATAGTGAATCACAAAATACTAATTATGATTTCGTTAGAGTTGATTGGAGAGAACTTGGGAGAGACTATCCTCAAGAGAGTTATATCTATGACATTACCTAATCTATGCAAAACTATGACTATTATGTCATGAACCTTGAAACACCCAACAATGATGATGACTATGACTTAGCCCTGCTTCATCCAGAACTAATTGATTGGGATAACCTAGAAAACCCTGAATTGAATGTCTTTTTCAATGATCATGACTTAGCTATATATATTAATGTCGTAGAACTAATCACACCTAAGATATCTTCCATCGGTGAATCGAGTAACACTTCTTGCATTCAGGAGAGTGCCAAACTTTCTATTCGCAAAATTGAAATAAAACAAGGAAAAAGACCTAGTGTTGAAAACCATTTGATGGCAACACTAGATTAATCAAGAGGAAAAATAAAGGATACATCTGACGGTGAAAACTGCCCTGAGGCACCAGAAGATAGAAATATTGACACCCTCCCTGAATATTTTTCAAGAGAGATCTGCTATTTTGATAGAGCCAACAAAAACAATAAACATTGGTAGATCAAAAGACCCCAAGGTCCTTCATCCTACTACATCATTATGAGATGAAGAGAGGAAAGACTACATGGAATTTTTCAAACAAAGACAGATAAATTTTGCTTGGTCCTATGCAAACATGCTAGGACTTAATCCTGATCTTATCATGCATCATCTCAATGTAGATCCAAAAGAAAAACTAGTTAAACAAAATCTAAGGAAGATGCATCCACAAATTTCTCTCATTGTAAAAGCAGAGCTAAAGAAACTATTGGATGTGGGTTTCATAAGACTTGTTTCCTATCTAAAATGGGTTTGAAGCATTGTGCTAGTGTCAAAACTAGATAAAATCATAAGAGTTTGCATTGATTTCAGAGATTTGAACAAGGCATGTCCTAAAGATGATTTTCCATTGCCCAACATTGATATAATTGTAGACTTATCAGCAAGACATGAGATGTTTTCATTAATGGATGGATTCTCGAGGTACAATAAAATAAAAATCACCCCTGAAGATCGAGAAAAGATAACATTCACTTGTGCATGGGGTACTTACTACTGGAATGTTATGCAATTTGGGCTTAAGAATGTGGGAGAAACTTATCAGAGAGCCATGATAGAAATTTTCCATGATATGATGCATACATTTATGAAAGATTATGTAGATGACATATTTGAAACATCTCATACAAGGAAAGAACATTTGAACATCTTGGGGAAGATATTTGACAGGCTTGAACAATAATAGTTAAGATTGAATCCAAAGAAATGTGCATTTGGAGTAACCTCTGGAAAACTTCTTCGATACATTATATCAACTCATGGAATTAAAGTAGATCTAGAAAAGGTCAAAGCTATCATGGAAATGGAGTCACCCAAGAACATAAGTCAAATGCATTCTCTATAAGGGAGATCGTTATCAATTAGAGGGTTTGTCTCTCAATTAGCAGATAGATGTCATCCAGTCACTCATCTCTTACATAAGAATGTTCCATTCAAATGGGATCAGAAGTGTGAGGAAGTGTTTTTGCAAATCAAAGAATATTTGATGAATCCTCCAGTACTTGTATCACCAATCAAAGAGAAACCATTATTGCTTTACATCTGAACAAGAAATGCATCACTAGGAGCTCTCTTAGCACAACATGATGAAGAAGGGAAAGAAAGAGTAGTGTATTACATGAGTAGAAAACTTGTAGGCTATGAATTGAACTATACATTAGTTGATGAGACATGCCTAATAGTTGTATTCGTAACTCAGAAATTGCGACATTATATGCTGACTCATTCTCTGAAACTGATAGCAAAAATAGTTCCACTAAAGTATTTGCTGAGGAAGTCAACTTTGATAGAAAAACTGGAAAAATGGGTTATGGTGCTAAGTGAGTTTGATATAGAATATATTGATAGAAAAGATATCAAAGGATAGGTCATTGCTGATCAATTAGCTAAAGCACCCTTACAAGATGACACATCATTGCACATCGAATTTCCTGATGCAGACATTCTAACAATAAGCACAAAATTTTGGGAGTTGTACTTTGATGGCTCCTATACACAATATGGATTAGGTGCTGGTATTTTCTTCATCACACCTCAGGGACACACAATTCCAAAATAATATAGACTGTGGTTTCCATCCACAAACAATACTGCAAAATATGAAGCATTGGTTATTGAGCTCAAAATGGCTATTGAATGGAACATGAACGAATTACATGTTTATGGTGATTCACAACTTATAATAAACCAAATAAATAATGATTATCAAAATAAGGATGATAAGCTCATGCCCCACAGGCTACAAATAGTTGGTTGAAAATTTTAAAAAGCACTTTGAAGAAATAACATTTATTTATATCCCAAGAAATGAGAACACAACAGTAGATGCAATGGCTACAATAGCATCTCTTTTGCAAAATCACAAAAATCAACAACGTTACAAATTCTTGGTAGAAGATATCTTGAATCCTACCATTGAATCTTAAAATATGTGAGCAATTTCATATCCAGCATAGGTTTTCTACCCCATATTATCCATATGGAAATGGTCAAGCTGAGGAATCAAATAAAACAATCTTAAATATCTTGAAGAAAACAGTCAATGAAGTTGGTAAAGACTCGCATATTTAGCTAAATCTTGCTCTTTGGGCATACCGAACTAGCATTTGCACACCAACAGGGGAAACATCATATTACTTAGTTTATGGATCATAAGAAATATTACGAGTAGAAGTAGAGATACCTTCTCTACGAGTGTCCTAGAAAGGTCTTATACCAAAAGAAGAACAACGAGTCTCTAGACTTCAAGAACTTGAGCTGATTTAGGAATGTTGCCAAAATGCTATAGATCATTTGAAGGCATATAAACAGAGAATGGAGAGAAGCTATAATCACCGAGCTAAGCCATACATTTTTTATATTAGAGATCTAGTTCTAAGGGAGAATCCAAGAAATCAGCAAGACTGAGAAAAGAAGGGAAATTTTGAACCGAACTGGTTAGGTCCTTTTATTATAGTAGCAACATATGGCTCAGGAGCATACAAGTTATCTACATCTGAAAGTGATTGGTTTGATGAACCCATCAATTCTATCCATCCCAAGAAGTTCTATGCTTGAGATATAAAGTCCTAAAAAAATTCAATAAAAAACGCATATAAAGTCCCGAAGAAATCAGTAAAAATCAGAAAAGTAGAAGATCCCTAAAAAGAATAAAACAACGAAAACAAAAGAAAAAAATCAAAAATGGAAAAAATGCACTAAATTTAGATAGTGAAAACCTGGTAAATAGGTGTTGGCAATTCACACTCAATTGGATGATTTCAGTATGTTGTCACTGATGGAAACATGGTATCTTGTTCCAACTTCATGTTTTGGTTCAGTTGTGTATCGACAGACACTTCACTAGAACCAACAACGACAGGATAGAAGGATTTCTTTGGTTACTGGCAATGCAGGCCGACATGGATTAGATTATGGTTATCAGTATTGGCGGCCGATATCTCTTGGATCCAGCATTGGCAATTGATTTTGATATTCATGTATTTATGTGATCTAGCCAACATGTATATTGATATTGTAATTATCTTTGTAAGCTGACATAAGGCATGATAAATTGTATAGGGTATACAGGTCAGTTGGATTAGATCATTTTGATAGTGATGGTATGATGAAAGAAAAAATATCTAGTAGATTACTAAGGGGCGGTGGGGGGGTGAATAAGTAAACTGTAAAACTGATACAAACTTCCCAATCTCAAACTTCAACTCATAAAGTAAACTTTCACTATCAAGATCAATACTCATAAGAATACTCAACATCAACTAGTTAACTGTTATAACAACTTAACAGTAAACACATTCAATCTTGTAAACATAAAAAATGCTTAATCATATATAAAAATACTTCATCTCTCAATGCTTCCAATTATCATGCCTTATCAGAAGCTAATCAAATCAACAAATAATATCATAACCACAAAAACATTCACCACTTGCAATAAATGTTTATACGTGGAAAACCCAAATAGGTAAAAACCACGGTGAGATGAGACTCACAAGATGGCTATCTGGACTCTTTTTGAAGTTTGCCCTCTTAGGAGCCAAGCCTATTAAAGCTTTTATAATAAGTCCTGTTAAGAGCTCATCTTGTTAGGAATCACCCAATTAAGGGATTTACAAAATGCATTGATGAAAATAAAATACCCTGTTAGAAGTAACCTTGGTAGAGGATTTGAGAATCCAAGCTAATGGATCACCTTGTTAGAGGACTTAAGAAGTAACCAAGCTTGTTAGATCTTCGCTGATTAGGGGATTTCAATTCTGCTGTAATTGTTAGAAAACAACAAGTTTTCTTGATCTGTGTGAATAGCACTACATTTGCTTTATCAGAGCCTTTTAAACTTCAATCTGCCTTTACTCAAACTGTAGATCCATTCTCCAGTTAGGCAACCACACACTCAACTAATTTCAGCCAACACTTTGCCAACCAGTTTACAAACAACTTCAATGACCTTAAATACAGGTCAATTAGGTCGGTAACACAACAAAAACCTAATTCTCTCATAGAGATTACAAATAAAATGATTTAAGTGTGACCATTGGACTTACATAGAAATCTATACACATTCTTCAAGAAAATTCCAACCAGTCCATGATCACGACTTCATTGGACTTGTAACTCATCACACGCTATGCATTAGATGCAATCTAGTTTACTCATTCCCTTGACAATCAAAATGAATAAACATGCCAAAACAATATGAACTTATCCTCATACAATGATCACACATGTCATTATCATTACCGCTCATCATTAGATCTTAAACCAACAAACTTGATCGGTTAGAGTTTAACAAAAACAACTGGTAGGGTTTATCGGTTACATTGCATAGAAAGGATTTTAACCTTATACATCGGTTTACTGGTTCAACTTACAAACTAACATACCAGTTTACAACATCTTCCTCAAAGCTCTTCCTACCAGTTACAAGACAATATCAATAACAACAATCATATCAACAATATCATAACTACCATTACTAGTACAATTGACATCAATGACAACATAACATATCAGTAATGCAATCTTGATGCAAATGCCAACAATCTCCCCCTTTGGCACTGATGGAAATACAAATAATGCCTTTGATTGCTACTGTGATTGGTGAATAGGAATCTTGGTTTACATTACCAAGTATTCACCATGTTCTGTTTGTCTTCAGCCTATCGCTAGTTTCTCTTTTCCAGTCACATAATTCTTCTCCTCAATCACATAATTATTCTCCCCCTTTGACATCAATGCCAAATTGAAAGTAAAACATGTAATTGCAAATTTTCACTGTGCATCAACAACATACTGCAACTTGATGCTCCCTCGGTGTAATACATCCACATCTTCATCAATCCATGTAAAATTTTGCAAGTGATTCAGGGACTGATGCAATCAACATCATGCTAAATTAACTTCATGAGGAGGGACAACCCCCAAATGACTTCTAAGATACTCAAAAGTGGTCTTAGGTAGAGGTTTGGTAAAGATATCTGCAAGCTGCTCCTTGGTAGAAACATGCTCTAAGATAACATCTTTACTTTGAACTTTTTCTCTCAAAAAGTGATACTTCAATTCAATGTGCTTGGTGCGAGAGTGCAAAACAGGATTCTTAGAAATATTTATGGAACTTGTATTATCACATAAAATCTTTATAGGTTCTGAGATCTTCATCTTAAAACCTTCCAAAATGTGCCTCATCCAAATAGCCTATGTGCAATTCATATAAGCTGCAACATTCTCAGCTTTAGCAGTAGATTGTGAACTACAAATCTGCTTCTTACTACTCCATGAAACTAGCCTTCCTCCTAGAGAGAATGCTCCACTGGTAGTAATTTTTTGGTCATCAACATTTCTTTCCCACTCAACATCTGTTTATGCCTTCAAATGAAAGTTTCCTCCATATGGATACCATAATCCATAGTCAACAGTACCTTTAAGATACCTAAAAATTCTCTTGGTTGCAATCAGGTGTGTCTCCTCTGGATTCTTCTAGAATCTTGAAACTATACCAACTGCATGGGCAATATCCAGTCTGTTGTGAACAACATAGTGCAATTTATCAATCATTGACCTATATTCCTTTTCACCAATAGACTTAGATTCATCTTCCTTGGATAAGATACAACCTGTAACCATTTGTGTTCCAACTGGTTTACAGTCACTCATGCCAAAAGTCTTCAAAACCTCTTTCACATACTTAGATTGAGTAATGAAAATACCATTCTTCATTTGTTGTATCTGCAAGCCTATGAATTTTTTTATTCCCCCTACTAAAGACATTTGAAACTCATTTTTCATTTCATTTGCAAAACTTTTGCTCATGACATCATTACCTCCAAAAATAATATCATCAACAAATACTTCACTGACCAGTATTTCATCTCCTTTAGACTTGATATAAATATTACTATCATCACTAGTTCTTGCAAAGCCTATCTTCATTAGATGTGTATGAAGCCATTCATACCATTCTCTGGGTGCCTTCTTTAATCCATACAAATCTTTATGCAATCTGCATACCATGTCTTTCTTATTTGTCAAAGCATAACTATCTAGTTGCTCTATGTATACCTCTTCTTCCAATATCCCACTCAAAAATACAGACTTAACATCCATCCAGTATACCTTCAACTTCTTATGGGCTGCAAATGCAAGTAAAGTTCTGACACCTTCCAGTCTTGCTACTGGTGCAAAAGTTTCTCCATAATCTTCAACTTCTTCTTGAGCATAACCCTTGCAGACTAATCTTCCCTTGTTGCGAACTACAACACCATGTTCATTTATCTTGTTTCTGAATACCCATTTGGTACCTATAACATTCTTGTTTACCGGTCAGGGTACCAGGGTCCAAGTGTTGTTCTTCTCAATTTGATCCAATTCCTCCTCCATAGCTTTAATCCAATAATCATCACCAAATGCCTCCTTAGCACTTCTAGGTTCAATGGTGGAGATCATGCAAGAGTTCTCTCTTATTCTCCTTCTAGTTAGTACTACAACATTAATATCCCCAATAATCTGCTTAGGACTGTGGTTCAGTCTCACATACCTAGGAATAACGTGATCATTCTCTTCAGGTTCAGCTTCTTCATTATCATCTTCTTCTGAATTTATTTGTTCTGGTTGAACAAGTACCTCAGAATTTACTTTACCGGTTTCTGATTTAACAATTTCAGGTTCCAAAAGCAAAATACAAGGATCTTCATTCTTTTTCTCTGAACTGGTTCCTTCTGAGACTTCAGGACATTCATCTACTTGAACATCAACACTCTCAACAATTCTCTATGTCCAGTTGTTGAAGCATTTATAGGCCTTACTCTTGGTGGAATAGCCAAGAAATATGCCTTCATCACTCTTATCTTCAAAATTGCTTACGTAATCACCTCTTTTAATAAAACATTTGCTACCAAATATCTTAAAATAGCTAACATCGGGTGATCTCCCATGCCAATATTCATAAGGAGTCTTGTCCTTACCTCTTTTCATCAGAACTCGGTTCATTGTGTAGACATTTGTACTTACAACTTCTTTCCAAAATGTTTTCGCTATATTTCCTTGTATCAACATTGTCCTAGTAGCTTCAACCACTGACCAGTTGTTCCTCTCTGCTATACCATTTTGTTGTCGTGTCCTTGGTGCAGAAAGCTACTGCTTGATACCATTCTCATCATAGTACTTAGTGAATTCCTCATAAGTAAATTCACCGCCTTGATCTGTTCACAGACATTTTATCTTTTTGCCACTCTCTTTCTCAACTAAGGCCCTGAATTCCTTGAACTTACCAAAAGCTTCATTCTTATCCTTCAAGAATGTGACCCACATCATCCTTGAACAATCATCAATGAAGATAATGAAATATCTATCACCTTGAATGCTTCTTGTTCTTATTGGTCCACATAGATCTGTATGAACCAAATCTAACAAGTGTTCTGCTAAGAAGGACTTGCTCTTGAAAGTTGATGAAGTCATCTTTCCTAACAAACATTCTTTATAAATAGCATTAACCGGTTTGTCTAGCTGAGGCATACCTCTTACTGTCTTGGACTTGCTCACTTTGACAATGTTATCAAAGTTTATATGACAAAATCTCCTATGCCAAAGTCAGCTATCATCTATCTTTGCAATCAATTAGTTGCTAACTTTAGGATTAAGATGAAATAGATTACCGCTAGTTTGTTTCTCGGTTGCAATCACTTCACCTTTTTGTAAAATATTTTGCACATACCATTTCTAAACTCTAGTGGGTATCCTCTATCATTAAGTTGTGCCACACTTAGAAGATTGTGCTTTAGGCCTTCAACCCAATAGACATCATTAGCACTTCTCTTCCCATTAAGAGAAATAACTCCCTTACCTTTAACCATACAGGGTGAGTCATTGCCAAATCTGACAACATTGCCATAAAATTCCTTCAAGGAAATAAATTTGCTCTGATCACCGGTCATGTGATGTGAACAACCACTATCAATGATCCAATCATCAGAGTTATCCATCCTGGACACTAGTGCCTTCTGATCTGATATCTCCTCCTTAATAGCTACAAACACAATATCTTCACTAGCATCATCATCAGATTCTTCATCAGTAATACAACTATCAACTGCTATAAGACAATCTCTCTTGCCTTTTCACTTATACTTCTTGAATTTGTCTCTCTTGTATTCATTTTCACCATTAGGACAGTTAGCTACTATATGACCAATCTTGTTGCATGCAAAATATTTTAAAGGTAGTTTACCTCTATATTTCCCAGTGCCTCTAGGTAGTTGTTTTGCCAACAATGCTTCAAGTTCCACTAAGTTGTCTTCATCATCAACATCTCTGTTGGATCTAGATTCATAACCATGACAATTATCGCTACTTTTTCTCATAGATGGGTTAGAGACAGAAGATCTGAATGCAAATTCTGATTTCTGTACACTACCATCATAGCCATTTAGTTCAAAAGAAGTAAGTTTGCCAATGATAGAGTCGAGAGTTACCTTAGTTTTGTCAATGGACTTCATCTCCTGAATAGATGCAACTTGGAAAGCACAGACCAGTAGCAGGGTTCTTAGTACCTTGTTGATCATTGTGGCATCTTCCACTTTCCCTTCTGCACTCTTTATTTCACCAACTATCTCTTTTATCTTTTGACCATACTACTGGATATTCTCACCTTCAGAAATTCTCATGTCATAAAACTTTCCTCGTGGGCTCTCCTCTTTAGAAATCTTAACATGTTCATCACCATTATAAATCTCTTCAAGTTTTTTCCATACTTCCTATGTAGTTTCAAGACCATGAACATCTACATATTCAGCATTAGACAAGGAACTGATAATAGCCTCCAATGCTTGATGATTTTATTGTTGTTCTTTTTTCTAATCATCAGTCAGAGTTCCAGTAGGTGTGACAGACAAAGTTTCTAAATGATCCCAATACTGACTTCCTAGACTCTTAATGTAAATCTTCATTCTATTGCTCCATATCCTATAGTTATTCTTCATCATGATCTACAAGATCTTTTCCTCAAGTTGTTAGGCTTTTAGATTTAAGAGGACTTGAGATGCTCTGATACTGAATGATGGTATGATGAAAGAATAAGTATTCGGTAGATTATTGAGAGGGGGTGGGTGAATCAGTAAACTAAAAAAACTGATACAAACTTCCCAACTTAAACTTAAACTTAAACTTAAACTTAAACTTAAACTCACAAAGTAAACTTTCACTATCAAGATCAATACTCATATGAATACTCAACATCAACCGGTTAACTATTATAACAAATTAATAGTAAACAACTTCAATCTTGTAAACATCAAAATTCTTAATCATATATCAACATACTTCATCTCTCAATGCTTCCAGTTATCATGCCTTATTAGAGGTTAATCAAATCAACAAATAAGATCATAACCACAAAAAAATTCACCACTTGACATAAATGTTTATACGTGAAAAACCCAAATAGGTAAAAAACGCGATGAGATGAGACTCATAAGATAGCTATCTTCACTCTTCTGAAGTTCGGCCTATTAGGAGCCAAGCGTGTTAAAGATTTTACAATAAGCCCTGTTAAGAACTGATCATGTTAGGAATCATCTAGTTAAGGTATTTACAAAATGCTTTGATTAAAAGCAAATATCCTTTTAGGAGTAACCTCAGTAGAGGATTTGAGAATCCAAGCTAATGGATCACCTTGTTAGAGGATTTAAGAAGTAACCAAGCTTGTTAGATCTTACCCGGTTAGGGGATTTCAATTCTATTGTAATTGTTAGAAAACAACAGGTTTTCTTGATCTGTTTGAATATCACTACATTTTCTTGATCAGACCCTTTTATGATTCAATCTGCCTTTACTCAAATTGCATATCCATTCTCTGGTTAGGCAACCACACACTCAACTAATTTTAGCCAACACTTTGCGAATCACTTTACAAACAACTTCATTGACCTTAAATACAAGGGTATGTGCAGGATCATGGTGTGCCAAAATAGACCCTTAAGTGGCAATGAAATTTCAGAAAATCAGAGTTATGCAACTTGACATGAAAATTTGAACAAGTTATGAACATTATTTTTAAAATATGTAAGAAGAGAATATATAGAAAATTGAATGTAGTTTCTAAGCTACTAGTTGTTTTTTGGAAAAAAAAAATCCTATTTGATGAAAATTTCAAATTTCAATGCAGTGGTACTAAAATTTCAGGAAAAAAAAAGAAGTAGACGTATGCCTGACCACCCTAATCACAATCAAATCTTAATATTTTTTTATAATATTTATAGTATAATTATTAGACTCATGTCTGGATGTGACACATATTTTTTTTTTATAAATTAAATAATTGTTTATGAATTTTTTACTACAGCTTTTCAGAAATTCAGAAACTCCTACGTCTGACCACCTTAACTTGGTCAAAACCTTATGAAATTTAATTTTTTTAAATTTTTCCCTATAGTAGATGAAGCATAGGATGTGACGCATGTTTCAGTTTCAAAAAATGTTATACCATTTGAAAATTATGAGTGTTTTTCAATTAGTATATCAATCAGGACTATTGTCAGAATTCAATTAGAAAATAAATAATAATTATTTATTAAAGTCAAAATAAGACAAGCCTTATATTGTTGGAAAGTTGGGAACATCCTTAAAAAACCCTTTTCGTTTTATCAATTTTGGTTACAAAAAAAGTCGTCAGCCACCAGTGTAAAGTCTGGAAAATCAAGGAATACTGAAAAACATGTTTTTCAGTTGACTTTCCAGGCTTGTCACTTCGAAGCTAAATACCAAAGCATTCTCGAGCCAAAATTTGAAATTTGAAAATTTGACTACAAAATTCAGATATCGGATAAAATCGGATATCAGATTTTATCCGATATCCGATTTTAGTACAAAAATTTGTGGTTCCCCAAAAAAATTCCCATTGCCGCCATTTATTTGGTAAACTACCACATGGAAGAAATCTGATATCCGATTAAATCGGATATCGGATTTTATTAGTCATAATTTAGAGAGAGAGAGAGAGAGAGAGAGAAGGAGAGGGAGAGAGGGAGAAAGAGAGAGAAAAGGAGAGGGAGAAAGAGAGAGAGAGAGAGGGGGAGAGAGAGAGAAAGAGAGAGAGAGAGAGAGAGAGAGAGAGAGAGAGGAGAGGGAGAGGGAGAAAGAGAGAGAGAGAGAGAGAGGAGGAGAGGGAGGGAGAGAGAGAGAGAGAGGGAGAGAGAGAGAGAGGGGAGGGCGAGAGAGAGAGAGAGGGGGAGGGAGAGAGAGAGAGAGAGGGTGGGCGAGAGAGAGAGAGAGAGAGAGAGGGAGAGGGAGAGGGAGAGGGAGAGGAGAGAGAGAGAGAGAGAGAGAGAGAGAGAGAGAGAGGAGGGAGAGAGGGGGAAAGATAGAGAGAGAGAGAGAGACAATATGACCCCTAACGACACAATTTGGTGTCTTAAGGGGTCATATGGTGTCTTGGGACACCATAGGACCCCTTAAGACACCAAATCATGTAGTTAGCGGTCATATGGTGTCTTAAGGGGTCATATAGTGTCCGATGAACCCTTATGACCTCTTAGGACACCATATGACCCCTAATTACACCATATTGGGTCGCTTTGGGTCATCTTGTGTCCTAAGGGGTCATATTGTGTTCTAAGGGGTCCTGTGGTGTCCCAAGACACCATATGACTGCTATGGACACCATATGACCCCTAACAACACCATAGGACACCTTAAGACACCAAATCATGTCGTTAGGGGTCATATTGTGTCTTACAGGGTCGTAGGACACAATATGACCCCTAACAACATGATTTAGTGTCTTAAGGGGTCCTATGGTGTCGTTAGGGATCATATGGTGTCCACAGGGGTCATATGGTGTCCCATGAACCCTTATGATCTCTTAGGACACCATATGACCCCTAATGACATCATATTGGGTCGCGTTGGGTCATATTGTAGGGGAAAGGGGTTATATTGTGTCCTAAGGTGTCCTGTGGTGTCCCAAGACACCATATGACCCCTATGGATACCATATGACCCCTATGGACACCATATGACCCCTAACGACACCATAGGACCCCTAAAGACACCAAATCATGTCATTAGGGGTCATATTGTGTCTTACGGGGTCATAGGACACAATATGACCCCTAACGACATGATTTAGTGTCTTCAGGGGTCCTATGGTGTCATTAGGGATCATATGGTGTCCATAGGGGTCATATGGTGTCCCATGAACTCTTATGACCTCTTAGGACACCATATGACCCCTAATGACACCATATTGGGTCACTTTGGCTCATATTGTATCCTAAGGGGTCATATTGTGTCCTAAGGGGTCTTATGGTGTCCCAAGACACCATACAACCCCTATGGACACCGTATGACCCCTAACAACACCACAAGACCCCTTAAGACACCAAATCATGTCGTTAGGGGTCATATTGTGTGTTATGGGGTTGTAGGACACAATATGACCCCTAACTACATGATTTGGTGTCCTAAGGGGTCCTATGCTATTGTTAGTGGTCATATGGTATCCCATGAACCCTTATGACCTCTTAGGGCACCATATGACCCCTAATGATAGTATATTGGGTCGCTTTGGTTCATATTATAGGGAAAAGGGGTCATATTATGTCCTAAGTGGTCCTATGGTGTCCGAAGACACCATATGACCCCTATGGACACTGTATGACCCCTAACTACACCATAAGACCCCTTAAGACACTGAATCATGTCGTTAGGGGTCATATTATGTCTTACAGTTTCAGAGGACACAATATGACCCCTAATGATATTATTTGGTGTCTTAAGGGGTCCTATGGTGTCGTTAGGGGTCATAGGGTGTCCATAGGGGTCATATGGTGTCCCATGAACCCTTATGAACTCTTAGGACAACATATGACCCCTAATGACACCATATTGGGTCGCTTTTTGTCATATTTTAGGGAAAAGGGGTCATATTGTGTCATAAGGGGTCCTATGGTGTCCCAAGAGACCATATGACCCCTATGGACACCGTATGACCCCTAACGACACCATAGGACCCCTTAAGACACCAAATCATCTTGTTAGGGGTCATATTGTGTCCTACGGGGTCGTAGGACACAATATGACCCCTAACGAGATGATTTGGTGTCTTAGGGGGTCCTATGGTGTCGTTAGGGGTCACAGGGTGTCCATAGGGGCCATATGGTGTCCCATGAACCCTTATGACCTCTTAGGACACCATATGACCCCTAATGACACCATATTGAGTTGCTTTGGGTCATATTGTGTCCTAAGGGGTCATATTGTGTCCTAAGGGGTCCTATAGTGTCCCAAGACACCATATTCCCCCTATGGACACCATATGACCCCTAATGACACCATAGGACCCCTTAAGACACCAAATCATGTCATTAGGGGTCATATTGTGTCCTAAAGGGTCCTATGGTGTGCCAAGACACCATATGACCCCTATTAATACCGTATGACCCCTAACGACACCATAAGACCCCTTAAGACACCAAATCATGTCGTTAGCGGTCATATTGTGTCTTACAGGGTCCTAGGACACAATATGACCCCTAACAATATTATTTGGTGTCTTAAGGGGACTCATGGTGTTTTTAGGGGTCATAGGGTCTCCATAGGGGTCATATGGTGTGCCATGAACCCTTATGAACTTTTAGGACACCATATGACCCCTAATGACACCATATTGGGTCGCTTTGGGTCATATTATAGGGAAAAGGGGTCATATTGTGTCATAAGGGGTCCTATGATGTCCCAAGACACCATATGACCCCTATTTACACCGTATGACCCCTAACGACACCAGAAGACCCCTTAAGACAACAAATCATATCGTTAGGGGTCATATTGTGTCTTACATGGTCGTAGGACTCAATATGACCCGTAAGGACATGATTTGGTGTCTTAAGGGGTCCTATGGTGTTGTTAGGGGTCATACGGTGTCCATAGGGGTCATATGGTGTCCCATGAACTCTTATAACCTCTTAGGACACCATATGACCCCTAATGACACCATATCTGGTCGCTTTGGGTCATATTGTAGGGAAAAGGGGTCATATTGTGTGCTAAGGGGTCCTATGGTGTCCCAAGACACCATATGACCCCTATGGACACTGTATGACCCCTAACAACACCATAAGATCCCTTAATACACTATATCATATTGTTAGAGGTCATATTGTGTCTTACGGGGTCGTAGGACACAATATGACCCCTAACGACATGATTTGGTGTCTGAAGGGGTCCTATGGTGTCGTTAGGGGTCATAGGGTGTCCGTAGGGGTCATATGGTGTCCCATGAACCCTTATGACCTCTTAGGACACCATATGACCCCTAATGACACCATATTGGGTCGCTTTGGGTCATATTGTGTCCTAAGGGGTCATATTGTGTCTTACAGGGTCATCTCTCTCTCTCTCTCTCTGTCTCTGTCTCTCTGTCTCTGTCTGTCTGTCTGTCTCTCTCTCTCTCTGTCTTTCTTCCTCTCTCCCTCTCCTTCCTTCCTTCTCTCTCTCTCTCTCTCTCTCTCTCCCTCCCTCTCCTCCTCTCTCTCTCTCTCTCTCTCTCTATCTCTCTCTATCTCTCTCTCTCCCTCTCCTTCTCTCTCTCTCTAAAATATGACTACTAAAATCCGATATTTGATTTAATTGGATATCGGATTTCTGCAATGTGGCAGTTTACTAAATAAATGGCGGCAACAAGAAGTCTTTTGGGAACCACAAATTTTTGTAGTAAAATCAGATATCAGATAAAATCCGATATCTGATTTTATCCGATATTTGATTTTTGTACAAAAAACTGAGAAAAAAAGGGTTTGTGGGCCATTCTGTAGATTCCAACGGCCCACAGTCTACATATATTCTATTTTCTGTCGAGGATCATGGGTTTTCAGACAGCTAGAGACCAATTTGTGCTTTTGGGAGATTCTTAAAGTGAAAACTTACATTGTCAATCACGTAGGAGCATGTGTGGAGGGAAATGGGGAGTAGTAGTCGTCGGAAGTCTAAACGCAAAAGAAAACTTTCAAATGACCAAATTGAAGTGTATAGAGAAAGAGATAGAGAATCTCATAGGAGGAGAAGACAAGGTATGTTAAATTTTGCTAATGTTACCTCAACTGAAGAGGAAATTGAATTTGAAAATGTGCCACAAGTTATTGAAAATGAAAATGTAGATTTTGAAATTGAAAATATTGAAAATTTTGAAAATGTTGAAAGTGATAATAAAAATGCTCAACATGTGGAAAATTTTGACATAGGAGGTGAAAATGTGGAAAACTTTAATGTTGAAGGTGGAATTGATCAACCAAGTGAACCATATGTAACACCTAATTACTTTAGAAATGAAGACCCTCTCATGGATGAAAGACAAATTCCAAATCCAAGACCTTCAAGAACCCCAAAATGGTTATTTGAAATCAATGAGAACATTATTGCGAATCTTGAAGTCAAGAAATCAACAAGAACCGTTCAATTGTGGGCTACACAAATTTTCAACCAAAATATTAGCAATAAGACATTGATCGAGCAATGCCAACTCTTTGTTCAATTGCTAAAGATGATAAAGATGGGACCATTGCTAAACAAATTGAAGATTCGTATGAACAAGAAGATGGAGAGAAATTCTGTTATTGCAAAAAATATATTTGACGCTCTCAATTCTATTGGAAAGAATACCAAAGAAAGAGATAAGAGAGCCACTCGAAGAGTGATTACAAACTCCTTAGTAAGCCATCAATTGAGGAAGGCTCATCAAATGAGACAAACTTGTGTTGATTTTAACATAAACCATAAAACTTTGGATAGAGAACTTGCATGAAGACAAAGACTTGATGATCCACTTCAACAAGATACATGGGAATTTGGTGGGAGGCTTCCACGTGTTGATAGAAAGTTGAATGACAATGTGAAGGAAGAGATTTAACAATTTTGGCACTCTAATTCTAGAGTGTCACCCAATGTAAAGGACGTTTTGAAATTAAGAATCGGCAACTGAGACCGCACACCACATCTCAAACATTTCTTGGAATCAAGCCGGACAATGTTGTACAATTTTTTTTGTGAATTACATCCAACTTTACAAATATCACAAAGGGCCTTTGAATCTTTGAAACCATTTTATTGTGTTCCTCTTAAGATTCACAATACCTGTTGTTGCAAGTACCATGTGGAGTTTTCAATGTACCATGAACTTTTATGTCATATTCGCTCTATGATGCATACTAATGAGATGTTGCAGGAGTGTGGTGCAATACTATTTCTGAGATCATCAAGAGACTTGCAAGATCTATTTTTATGCCCTAGAGATGATGGCTGCTATTTCTATAGAAATGATTGTTTGACTGAGAAGTGCTCAGAATGCGGTGGGTTGTCAAAGTTTGTTTCATGTTTTCATGAGGGCAGCGAACACAAGTTTGGAAATAATTATGTTGAGAAAAAAAGATATGAGATAGTGAAATATACTTTGAAGAGTGGAGGTGAAGGTTCTAGATGCGAATTAGTCTCAAGAGAAGTGAGTATTGCTGATTTTATTTTGGATTTTAAGGAAAATATTTTCTAAAAGTATGCAAGGCACACCCATAGGTCTCAGTGGTTGGATCAACAGTTTAGGATGTGTAAGAACTCTTTCCTGATTGGCACTATTGTATTGGTGGTTGATTTTGCAGAGAACTATACATTGCAACCACAGAATGAGGTACAGTCTCAGTACTACAATTCAGTCCAGATTGCTATTTTTGTTCACATTACATATAGACATTCTCCGGATAGTACAGAAGAGGACAAGAAGATAATCAAGGAGTATCATTTTTATATGAGTGATGATAGATCACACTCCTGCGAGTATGTGCAACATTCTTTCAAGATTTTTTTTGAGTTCTTGCATGAGAAAGATATTGCAATTGACCGACATATAATATGGTCAGATAACTGTACGGGTCAATTCAAGAATGCTCGTATGTTTTATTGGTTGAGTAGAATGCATGTGGAGAGGCGTAAACCTCATATTTGGTGTTTTTTTGAGGCAGGGCATGGGAAGGGAGAGCATGATGGAGAAGGTGCATGTTTGAAGAGAGCTCTAGTTAAGGAGCAATTGAGGATTTCAGGTGCAAATTTCTCTAATGCACGTTCTATTGTTGATTGGTGTAGTTCAACATTGTCACATGGAGGTACTCTTGATTCAGTAGTGAGCGGATTCTTTTGGTTGGTTGAGGAGGGAACAATGGGAGATAGATTGGATTGTCAAACAATTAAAGATTCTTCAAAAATGCATTCATTTCTCAGCTCAGATGCAAGTACATGAACCATTTGGACACGAGCGTTGGCTTGTTTTTGTCAGAGTTGTGTTTGGTGTGATTGGGATCAGTGCGAGTCAAGTGAGTGGGTTGATACGTGGGTTCCCCACTATCTAACTCCTTTATCTCAAACAATATCCTTGTCAAACAATGACATGGAAAGTTCACTTGAGTATGATCGTCTATCAGATCTTGTATAGCCAGGACATGTTTTTGTAGTTGTTGCACCGCAAGGGAATGAAGAGAGATCAAAATATTGGTTGGCACAATGTGTACAAGGAAAATAAAAGCTAACACAACTAGTGACAGATGATGATGGGTTCACATATCCCACAAGTTCAGTTGTTGTTGTGGGAACTTGGTTGCGAACATACACGATTAGAAAGAATGGCATACCTACATTTGAAGACTATGAGAGACACAAAACCATTATAATGTATTCACACCTTATTATAGTTACAAATGTCAAGTTGTTGAAGCATCAAGCAAAACTGAAGACCAAAGAGCTATGGACAGTGACTACTACTGATCATGAAGCAATACTAGATACTCTTAAATAAAGAGATGACCCTTCAAGCACACTTGAGTAGTAGGTCTTTAATGGTGCCTTATTTTGTTTATCATGCATTTCATTTCGAACAATGATCATTAAACCTTAATGATCAAGTTTGTTACGTGTATATTAAGGATGTGTTGAAAATGCAGGTCTATTGATGAACTTTTTTTTTGGCAACACGGTTTTTGCATGCACATAGCGGGTACATGATATAATCGGAAGGGATGTATTTTTGCAACACGACTTATTATCATGCATTTTATGAGCTTTACAATTTTTGTTATTAGAGAACACTATCTGACAATTTTTGATGATATAATTATCGCAAAACCTTTATGCTCATGCAAGTCTTTATTGATGATATACAATAGTACATCACATTATGATTTTTGATGATATATAGGTTCATGCTAGATCATTTGACATTGACAAGACCCTCTCTTGGTGATGGTACATATTCTTTTGTTTATTAATGAGAAAAAAATTTGTGCATAAACATTAAGTCAAGTGAATGTATTTCTATTTACAAATGACCATATCTACCATCGTCTTCAACCATGCAGAGAAATGCAGTGAGAAGGGCTTTAATCAACATGCGTCTTTCTTTAAAGTTATGCTTGTATACTTTGCAGAGAAACTGGTAAGTTTCATAATTATATGATCTTGTGCGTCTTAAAAATGTTTGAAATGATCTATTTATAATTTGCCAAACTAATTTGTATTGGTCTTCATTTATATACAGGCATTGTTGTATGCAAGATTTTCTCTTAGGACATCAGGATTTCTGATGCAGATGAAGTGGGATGTTGTATTTGTATATGGATGTGAATTGATGTAACATTGTTATGATGATATACAATGTCCATGAGAAAATTATGTGTATAAAATACATGAAAATATTCATGATCATTATGTGTATACAGTGTAATGCTTGGAAATATTGATGATATACAATATCCATGAAAAAAAAAATCATGTTTGCATATCCCTTCATGGATGTCACATGCAAGTGTAATGGTAATTATGTCTATGCAATACATAGAAATATTCATGATCATTATGTGTATACAGTGTAATGCTTGTTTATATATAATTTTAGCGCTCAAGGGACGACGTCGGTAGGGTATGACCTCGAGCATTCGATCAAGTGGGGGGGAAAAATAGGAGCATGCATAGGGAAATAATGCCTAACTGGACATGTTCAAGCCGACGGTTCATCATCGCGATGAGCAGAATGAGAAATCGGCCACGCGACAACATTCCATTGAGTGAGACTGACGATTTTTTCGCCAACCAAAAAATTGCTTCCCTAATAAAACCATAGGGCAACTTGAAAAAATAAGATAGGCTTTTTTAGGGACCCCTCTCATGGCCCCGTAGGTTCAAATGGATCGTTCGCAGGTGCCACGGATTCTGAGTTGGGGCTCGTCAAAGTTTGACAATTTTGAGCACTTAGGGTGCTCAAGGGACGACGTCAGTAGGGTATGATTCCAAGCGTTCGATTGAGTGGGGAGGAAAAATAGGAGCATATGTAGGGAAATAATTCCTAACTAGACATGTCAGAGCTGACGGTTCTTCATCACGATGAGCAGAACGAGAAATCGGCCACATGACAACATTCCATTGAGTGAGACTGATGATTTTTTAGCCAACCGAAAAATTGCTGCCCTAATAAAACCGTAGGGAAACTTGAAAAACTGAGATAGGATTTTGTAGGGACCCCTCTCATGGCACCGTAGGTTCAAACGGATCATTCGTAGCTGCCACAAATTCCGAGTAAGGGCCCATCAAAGTTTGACAATTTTGAGCACTTAGGGCGCTCAAGGGACGATGTCGGTAGGGTATGACCCCGAGCGTTGGATCGAGTGGGGGGGTAAAATAGGAGCATGCGTAGGGTAATAATGCCTAACTGGACATGTCAAAGCTGATGGTTCGTCATCGTGATGAGCAGAACAAGAAATTGGCCACATGACAACATTCCATTGAGTGAGACTAACGATTTGTTCGCCAACCGAAAAATTGTTGCCTTAATAAAATCGTAGGGAAAATTGAAAAACCGAGATAGGCTTTTGTAGGGACCCATCTCATGGCCTCGTAGGTTCAAACGGATCATTTGTAGGTGCCACAGATTCCAAGTTAGGCCTATCAAAGTTTGAGAATTTTGAGCACTCAAAGGACGACGCAGATAGGGTATGACCCCAAGCGTTCGATCGAGTGGGGGGGAAAAATAGGAGCATGCGTAGGGTAATAATGCCTAACTAGACATGTCAAAGCTAATGGTTCATCATCGCGATGAGCAGAATGAGAAATCAGCCACGTGACAACATTCCATTGAGTGAGACTGACAATTTTTTTGCCAACCGAAAAATTGCTGCACTAATAAAACTATAGGAAAACTTGAAAAACCGAGATAGGATTTTGTAGGGATCCCTCTCGTGGCCCCGTAGGTTCAAAAAGATCATTCACAGGTGCCATGACTTCCGAGTTATGGCCCATCAAAGTTTTACAATTTTGAACACTTAGGGCACTCAAGGGATGACGTTGGTAGGGTATGACCCCGAGCGTTCGATCGAGTGGGGGGGAAAAATAGGAGCATGCGTATGGTAATAATGCCTAACTAGACATGTTGAAGCTGATGGTTTGTCATCGCGATGAGCAGAACGAGAAATCGGCCACTCGACAACATTCCATTGAGTGAGACTGACGATTTTTTTGCCAACCGAAAAATTGCTGCCCTAATAAAACCATAGGGAAACTTGAAAAATTGAGATAGGCTTTTGTAGGTACCCCTCTCATGGCCCTGTAGGTTCAAACGAATCATTCATAGGTGCCATGGATTCTAAGTTAGGGCCCGTCAAAGTTTGACAATTTTGAGCACTTAGGGCGCTGAAGGGACGACGCCGATAGGGTATGACCCCGAGCGTTCGATCGAGTGGGGGGTAAAAATAGGAACATGCGTAGGGTCTTGTTCATTAAATGAATTGTATTGTTCATTGAATGAATTGTATTGTATTGTTGATTAAATGAATTATATTGTTCATGAAATGAATTGTATCGTATTGTTCATTAAATGAATTATATTGTTCATTATATAAACAACACTTACGATGAAATGAAATGAATTGTATTGTTCATTAAATAGCCATTATTAACCATTGTTAATTATTTGAATGAATATTAAATATTTCCATGATAACACCACGCACATATGAGCAACAATTTATATGATCGAATATCAACTTCTGTATATATAAAAATGTCAAATGACTACAAATGTATGTCCATACACAAATATGACATAAACGCCAACTGAAACAAAATGTATGTCTAAATACATGAATGTATGTCCATATACAAAATATACATGCCAAATAGACAGGTAAACATCCCAAAACTATCTATAACATCCTAAGTTGTTGATGGATCATCAAAATCGTTCCTCTTCACTGCACTGCTCGGCTCTGAAGGATCTTGAACAAGAAAAACAAACCATGATTAATATTAGTTATATTGTATAATTCACATTCAAAAAGTTAACATAAAAATGAACTATAATTTAACTATTCATGTTTACCTCATCTCCACGTTTTCTCTTCAGCTTTGCAGGACTCTTGATGTATGTCTTTGGTAGGGGAGGTATGTTTTGAATATTTTCATACACAACCTACATATGTTCAGAAACATGACATTGATACAAGTTAGCATATAATTGTCACTGATAATAAAAAATTATATCTACTAATCAAAAAATAAAATAAACACACATCTACTTGAGGCATCTCTTCTTCTTCTTCTTCAGGTATACTGGGTGTAGTCATCAAGGATGTGAAGCCAAGAATTCTCTGTATATATACACAACAAGTATATGAAACTATCAATCTATGTCTAGACATGTATAATCACTATAAGTTATTTAAACTATTCATTCAATCATATTTGCATTCAATTACCTTTCCCTTGTCTCCAACTGCTCTACCAGATCCTAAATCACACTGGCCCGCACTCGTGCTGCTTGTGCCCTACAAGAGTAAAATAAGATATACATGCAAGTTACTACATAATCTAATTAATACCAATATAAATGATGAGTATGTGTGTACAATAAAATACAAATGACTAGGTGCAATAATATATGTACCGTCAAGCTATCAAGGCCAAATGAAATGGCCGACAAGGTGCCCTCCTAAATCTGTCTCAACTCATCCTCGATCATCAACTATTAAATAGACCATGTAAATAAAAATTAGTACTTAATATTATCTAATTTATAAATATTTAATTAAAATATAACATGAACTATGAAAACACAAATCTTACCAATACATCATCAATGTATGATGATGGTGCCTCCTCGCCTCTAGCATGTGAGGACTCCCCAAGGTATCCTCCAGTCTGTGTAATAATATCTGGTGCATCATGCATCTCATTCACCTCATAATCTGCACTGTCCACATGAGGATCAACGAGTTGTCCAAGTGGACCCAAGCATACGTGCCCACACATGACACAACTATGGGGCACACATATGTGTGGAGCTGAGGATGACGTGTCACCGACACTGGATGCACCGCTACCATCAAGAGTAGGCTAAGCTACTGACGTAGCCTGAGAAACCAAAAGCCTACTCAAAGAGTGAATAGCCAATATAATCCGTGAAGCCACCTCACAAATGATATCAAGATGCTGAACTGCAGGTGCGGGATCAACAGTAGGAGGGGGGACATATGGGCCCTGGACTACTCTCATTGCCCCAGGTCTATTTTGGGGCATACCTAAACCTACACCCTGGAAAGGTTGGATGTCAAAGTAGTTCACACGTTTGTGTAAAACAAACCCAGCATACAATTTTTTTATGAAATAGAAGGGGATATCAAGATTGTTGTTGGGTGGTTTGTCAAAAACCATCCACCAATGATCCCAAAAGTTTTTCACAATCCCATCATTTGTGCACCTTTTGATAGAAAGTTTTGTTTTTTTGGGATCTACGGGCTGACCAGTACGGGGTTTGACAAACAATGAGGCGATTTCAGCTTTGGATATCTCAAGATCCTTGATATCCTTATATGACAAGCCATCTACATATTTTTCCTTCATAGAATCTCACCACAAAAGGGCGACATCGTGGTCATCAGTCATGGTTTCCTTACTTTTTATGATCGACGTGAGAGGATCAAACAATGGGTTTAGACCAGGGATCCTACAATATACTTCTGCAATCCCCTTTAATTCATTCAAATTTTGTGCAATCAATTCTTGAATTGAGGGGGGGTTTGGCAAATGAGGGTTTGGTTGTTGCAGTTGTGGTTGGTCAGTGTTTTCATTGTTATCCCTCATTTTTAACCTAATTGAATGTAAACAATTAAATTTAGTTAACAAATTTAAACAATTAGGTATATGATTTAAAAAAACCTAGTTCTCATGAAAAAAACCATATTTTCAATGAAAAATCAAATAAACATTAACAAAAAATACAAAAAATGAATGAAAATGATTCAAAACGATAAAATTCTTACCTCTAAATCTATTTTTTAGCAATTTTTTGTCAAAACACCGGATATTGGATTTTGATGAATTCGCGCAGCCCGTGAGTTAAAAATAACTCACGGGACTGTCACTGTCGAAATATAAAAGTCTCAGAAAATCGGATATCCGATTTCTATACTTAAATTATTTTTAAATAACATATATAATATAATAATATATTATATAATATAATAATATATTATATAATATATTATTATATTATATAATACATATTGTATTATATTATATATATTATAATATATAATATAATATAATATAATATAATATAATATAATATAATATAATATAATATTATATAATACGTATTATATTATATAATACGTATTGTATTATATTATATATATTATAATATATAATATAATACAATATTATATTATATTATATATTGTATAAAATAATATTATATTATATATTGTATAAAATAATATTATATTATATTATATTATAATATAATATAATATTGTATTATATAATATAATATTGTATTATATAATATATTATTATATTATAATATAATATAATATAATATAATATAATAATATTATATAATACGTATTATATAATATATATAATGTAATAATATATTATATAATATATTATCACATTATATATATTATATAATATAATAATATATTATATATTATATAATATGTAACATATAATATATTTTTAAAATTAAAATTACAAATAACAATCGGATATCCAATTTGCATAGGTAATTATCAGGCCAAGGTGTACTGACACCCAGGCCAAGCAAAAAGTCAACACGGATTTTCGCATTTTTAGGTGAGTGAGGAAGGCTATTTTTTTCACATCGCCACTTTATGGCCCCCCTTGATCCTGCACTAACCCAAAAATAAATTAGGTCGGTAACATAACAAAAACCTAATTCTCTCATAGAGATTACAAACAAATCCGTTCAAGTGTGACCGTTGGATTTACATAGCAATCTATACACATTCTTCAAGAAAATTCCAACTGCTCCATGATCACCGCTTCATTGGACTTGTAACTCATCACGCGCTATGCATTAGATGCAATCCAATTTGCTCATTCCCTAGACAATCAAACAAACGAACAAATGTGCCAAAACAATCTCAACTTATCCTCATACAATGATCACACGTGTCACTATCATTACCACTCATCATTAGATCTTAAACCAATAAACTTGATCGGTTAGGTTTTAATAAAAACAACTGGTAGGGTTTACCAGTTACATTTCATAGAAAGGATTTTAACCTTATACACCGATTTACTGGTTCAACTTACAAACTAATATACCGGTTTACAACATCATCCTCAAAGATCTTCCTACCAATTCCAAGACAATATCAATAACAAAAATCATATCAGCAATATCATAACTACCATTACCAGTACAATTGACATCGATGACAACATAACATATCAGAAATGCAATCTTCATGCAAATGCCAATAGATAGAATTGGAATATTGTAATGGATATCATGTGAATATGTATTAGCAAGGAGATGTGAAATATATCTAAGAGATCATGTATGTGAGGAAATTTATGTAAGGGTTATTCTTGTAAAGGGTTTAGGGTTTCAGACAAGAATAAATAGAGCTTAACCAGAACTGTATCCTGGCATAAAAGATTCTATCTTAGAAGTTCACACACTTCTCCGGATTGTAGTGTGGATTTACATATAGTCAGTGAGACTCCTTTTGTGATTGAGCAGTGTGCTCTAGGCTGAAAGCGTTCCTGCAAGTGTAGGCCCCTTATTTTTGTAATATCTCTTCATGTGGCCAGTGAACTGATATTGTGGGTCACAAATCCCACCGTGGTTTTTCCTCTTTGAGGTTTTCCATGTATAATTTTGTGTGTTATGGTGTTCATTTATGTGATTGGCTTATTGGTTGCTTTACTTCTTTCAATTATGTATGTACTAGCATACTGGTTGGTGTATGCATGTTTTAATAAGGCTAAAATTTATCATTCTAGTATAAAATTGATTCACCCCCCCTCTTAGTGTTATTAGATTCCAACAATTGGTATCAGAGCCTTGTGCCTCAGAGGAAGTTTAACAGCTTGAGGGAGATCCTGAATCCGGAATCCATGGATATGGGTATAGAGAAGCAACTTGAGATGACACTTGAAGATTATGATGCTAAAATGTTGAAGAACTGAAAGCTCCAAGATGAATTGAATTCTGCTAAGGAATTCATTCTTGTCCTATAGGAGAGGCTATCATCTGTTCAAGCTAGGAGGAAGGAACTTTTGAAAAATCAGGATGATGAAGAGAAAGATGCACTTAAGGAACAGTGTCAGAAGCTGAGAAGCTATAACCATGAGGATGTCTAAGGAGGTTGACGACAAGAAGAAAAAGGAAGAAAATCTTGTTCTATCCCCGAAGAACAAATTTGAAGAATGTGGTAGGTTGGTTCATGAGAATGATATGTTGATAATTGATTTAGTACAATCCCAGAGTAATGAAAAAGACCTTGAGAGACAAATCATAATTCTGAGAGATGATCTAACTATTGCAAGTGAGTATAAAGAAAAATTCCAGATTAGTTCAGCACAACTGGATGAGTTATTGAAGAGACAAAGGTAGATTGGAGATTCCAGTGGACTTGGATTTGAGCAAGGACTGAGTTCCGGTACTACTAATGAAGATCAAAACCATAAGGCATCAGTAAGGTAGTTTAATGCTTATAAATTTAATGGTAGATATTTTGTTTGCAATAAATTTGGTCACATGGCTAGGCAATGTAGAAACAGAGCAAATTAGAACCCTAATTCTGCTCCTAGTCAATGTTCTAAATATAATAAGTATGGTCATAAGAAAAAAGATTGTAGAGTGAATGTTAAATTCTATGCATGTGGAAAATTTGGACATATGGCTAATCAGTGTAGGTCAAACAATTTCACCGGTTTTAGAAAAGCAATTCAAAGGAACAATGTTACATGTTATGAATGTAATGAGCTTGGACATATTGCTAAATTCTATAGAAGCATAAATCCACTGGTTGGTAATGGAGGATCAAATGAGAAAGGGAAAGAGAAGGTTAATGAAATCCAGTAAGATCATACCCAGAGATCGGTTAGGAAGACTAAAGAACAATTAGCAAAAGAGAATGCATCAGTTACTTATCCACCAGAGGATCTTGCTCCTGCATTGGCAGGAAGCTCAACCGGTAACTGAGGCAGATGCCTTAGGGGTTGGAAAAATTAATTAAGATACTACATATGCCCTGGGAAGAGGTTTTGGAAGATGTTCCAGACATTGGATATTCTTATCCAGCATAGAGATATTTTGTTCGAGATCTGGTATCTTTCACTGAAAGTCATTGATGTCAATGAAAGATTAGGGTTTTTCTTGGAGGATAAAAGGTCGAATTCACTTCATTTTTTATCACCTTTTATTTAGAGTGATTTAGTGTGATTAAGAGTGACTAAGAGTGATCAAAGGCATTTTAGAGCAATCAGATATCTTCTCGAGCAATTTCATTGGTGACTGAAAGAGTTTGTTAGGGTTTCACCAGAAGCGATTTCCGGGTACTTTTCTTTAATCATGGAAGCGAGATCATCATCTATTCCTATCCTTATTTCAAATTTGACTATTGTAGAGGTCAAAGACTATCCCAGGACAACTTCAAGCAGTATCCGCATGTGGCTACCTTGGATGACTCGGTTGGAGCATTTTCCCGTGTTCCCGAGGGAGTTGTTTATGTTGAAGATGTTAGGGCATACATACATTGTCACATTGAGGATTTTGGGACATCTGATATAAAGGGCATGTACATGAGCGAGTTTATGGGAGATTTTGGAAAGGTTAAACTTGCATACAAGCACATTGAAGACTAAGGGTTTACCGACATTGTGGACAATTCCAAAATTCGAAGATAAAATAGTTAGGTATGTTTTAAGAAAAGTACATGGAGAGTTTATTTGGTTGGATAGACCTTACAGGATCACCAAGGAAGCCATCAGGGCACTCACCAGTTCACCACAGGTTGGGAAATGTCCAGACAAGAAGGTTTCTAATAATTATGTCAACAAAATCACCGACGCAACATCGAACAAGAGATCTATGAGATTAAGCACTATCACCAACATAGACATTAGATTTGGTAGCATGGTCCCTGGTTATAAGGTAACTTAGTCAAACCGACTGAATTCTATTTCTAGCTCCTGCATTTTCGCAGCTTACAAGATGATGCGAGAAAATGAGAAATTGGATCTATGTGGTTGGATGTTAGATGAACTGAAACCTAGGAAAGATAAAAGGAGAAAAGAAAGGAACGTTTCGATATTGCAACTTAATTGTTTTCTTGATATTATTTTTCATAAATGGTACTCTCAGTTTTCGGAAAAGGCAATGGGCATCTGATATCCTGGTAGGGAGACAATTGAAACAGTCAATTTCAACTTTAAGCAGTTAGAGAGATGATAAAGTATGGGGATATTTTAAGGCTCTCTAGAAGGCTATGAATTCTAGAGAAAGGGTTCCTAAGCATATTGCTGAAAAATACTCAATTGACATATGATTCATGGTGAAGAAAGATGAAACACTTATGGAAGCAGTCAAGCCCCGAAAGATCTAGATGGAGGAAATGGGCTATGAAGTTGATACACAAATCCTTGATGATTATGCAAAGATGTTAATTGATGCATCTACTAATGAAGCTTAGAAGCCCTATGGTACTGCAAAGAAAAAGACACAAGAGGTTGAAATAGAGTTTAACCAGAAGAAAAGAGAAGAAGGAAAGGAAGATAAGCAAGTTTGTAGAAAAGGTTTCACAAGATATTAAAGAATTGATTGATGTTGTCCTAGCGAAAGGTAGGAAGAGGAAGGATCCAGAAGAACACATTGAGCCTATTACAATAGAGTCTGAATCTAAGGATGACACACCCTTGGCTTTCAAAAGGGTTATAAGGAAGAAGACAAAGGAAACCAAGGTAGAGGCTAAAAGGAAACTGGTTAGGAGAGTTACATTCAAGTTACTGGCACAGAAGAAAGCACCAAAAGTAACACCTTTAGCTCCGTTCGGTACTGCGAGAAGGAAGAAGAAGGTTGATATTGATCAGGCAATTCAATCTGGTAATGCAACTATCATTCCACCAAAAACTTATGCAGAATTAGTTCATGAGATCACTAAGGATGGCATGTTAAAGAATGTACAGTTTTAATATGATCGTTTAGATAATGTTAAACAAAGAGAGGTAGAGGAAGCAGTATTGTTATATTTGGATATCTATAAGAAAGCCTTCATAGAAATTGAAAATCAAATACCGCCAGAACTCTATGATATGTTAGATGATAGGAGGCTATCAACAATACAAGAAGACAAGCATATTAAGATTCAAGAGTTGTTATCTGTTTGTGTTTCTATTACTCCAGAGGAAATGGATAAGACACTTGAGGTTGCAGATAGAAAAATCTTTAACAACAAACATAGAATAACTAGTCTTATGCTAGGAAGGGTAAATGAGTTAATAAAGGAGACCCAAAAGGCATGGTTTAAGTTCTTTGAAGAGAACCGAGGTTTCTTTAATTCACCAGAATAAAAAACAAACACTGTAGACACCCCGGTTGAAGGAAATGGAAAGGGTATTATGGGTACTTCACCCCCAATTTTGAAGAAGATTAAACTAGTGGAAATCATGCCCCCAGTAGATACAAATGTACAAGCAAATGTTGAGATAGCAGCAAATACAGAGAGTGAAAAGGTTGATGATGAAGAGGATACTAATGTTGAGGATAACTATCATCCGGATATGAATGTACAAGTTGAGGTTACAGTTCTGATAGAGGAACTGACACTTACAGAGACAGCACCAAGTGGCGAAGCCACCGGTGCAAGTGAGGAAGCTATTAAGGATAAATCATCAGAGGAGAAGACAGGGCAATCCGATAGGGAATTGGTAGTCAGTCCATCATTGTTTTCAATTGACTCCTCGCAAGTTGTAAAGAAAAATAGAACCAAGATTAATCCTATTGAACTCATGATGATGGGTGCACAGAAATTGATGGAGAGATCTACAATTAAAGGGATTATTGATTAGTCTATCACTGTTTTGCACAAACTAGTCCCAGATTGCAAAATTGACAGAGAAGCGAGCCCATTCAGCAAGCTTAAGACAATTACTAAGCACATTTCAAAGGATTGTCAATCCTTGCAGTAGATTTCAAACTGACAAGCACTGGAGAGGTTCACACAAGCTAAAAGAGCTACATTTGATCAAGTAATTGAGTCCGAGAGGAAGAAGATTGATGAAAAGTTAAAATTAATAGACAATTCTTTGAATCAGTGTACAAATATTTACAGGGTATGTTGTAACATAGATGCACTTACAGTTAAGGTGGATAAGAAGATTAAGGAATTTGAGGATAAAATTGCAGGCATAGCCAATTCTTTTGATGGATTGAATTGATTGAATGCATCCATTGATGGTCAAATTTTGGTTTTGGGGGCCCAAATCTCTGTTCTTGAGAAAGAAAAAGACAAAATCATACGAAGAGCCAGAAGTCTTAGAGGCTTGGTGAGTCACTGGTTGGATTCACTCTGTCTACATAAGGAGTGTATGGATATGGTTGGAAAGCCCACACTAACAGAGTTAAGTGTGAAAGAGTCCTTTTCACATATGCTAAATGAACTTGTATCTTTCCGACACTTTCAAAACTGGTTGGGATACTTATCTTGAGCTATTAGAGAAGGCATATCTAGAAATTATCAAATTTGTTAAGCTCCAGTAAGATATTTTTTTGGATACCCATTATATAGTTTTGGATCTTTGGTATTCTTTTTGAATTTTTGATGGCATTGATATCAAAAGGGAAGTGATATAGATGTGAAAAAAAAGAGGGATTTGTATACATTAGGGGGAGTATATAGATGAAAACCCTGGAGTATGGAGTATTTTGCATTAATGAATATTCAGCTCGGAGGGAGCAGGAAAGATGAAACCGACAAATGAAACCTTGACCATTTTTCACATGAGTGTTGCCATCAATGCCAAATGGGGAGATTGTTGGCAATTGACACTCAATTGGTTGGTTTCACTATATTGTCATTGATGGCAACATGGTATCTTATTCCGGCTTCATGTTTTGGTTCAATTGTGTACCGGAAGACACTTCACCGACACCGACCAGCAATGCAGGTCAACATGGTTTAGAATATGGTTATCGATATTGGAGGCCGACATCTCTTGGATCCAACATCGACAACTGATTTTCATATTCATGTATTTATGTTATCTAGCCAACATGTATATTGATATTGTAATTATCTTTGTAAGCCGACATAAGGCATGATAAATTGTATAGGGTATATAGCTTAGTTGGATTAGATCATTTTGATAGAAGTGGAATATTGTGATGGATATGTGAATTTGATATCATGTGAATATGTATTAGGAAGGAGATGCAAAATATATCTGAGAGATCATGTATGTGTTGATATTTATGTAAGGGTTATTTCAGTAAAGGGTTTGGGGTTTCAAACCGAAATAGACAAAGCTTAATCGCAATTGTATTCTGGCATAGAAGATGCCATCTTAGAAGTTCACACACTTCTCTGGATTGTAGTTTGGATTTATATGTAGTTAGTGAGGATCCTTTTATGATTGGGTAGTGTGCTCTAGGTTGTAAGCCTTCCTGAAAGTGCATGCCCCTTATATTTTGTAATATCTCTTCATATGAGAAATGAATTGATATTGTGGGTCATAAATCCCACCGTGGTTTTTCCTCTTTGAGGTTTTCCACATATAATTGTGTGTGTTATGGTATTCATTTATGTGATTGGCTTATTGGTTGCTTTACTTCTTTTAATTTTGTATGTACCGGTATACCGGTTGGTGTATGCATGTTTTAATAAGGCTAAAATTGATCATTCTGGTCTAACACTAATTCACCCCCCACACTCTTAGTGTTATTGGATTCCAACAAGAGGCGCTATCTAAAAGTGAGTTCTTCCATCTATGAGATCGCTTCACACACTTTTTGATCCTATCGCATCTATCATTTCCATCTATCCTAGCCTATCCATTTATCTTTCGCATCCATTTCTCTAAACCATTAGATAGAAATATGCAGCTTATCAACAATTATCAATTTTTGACATACTTCGCATAGTCATTGTCTTGGATTTTATCAATCATATCTGCATTATATCCCACCATGGATTGGATCACTCTTTTGTACATCCATAATAAATTTTTGTTTCCACTGGGGGAAAAATCCTAATTGCCTTTTGCTAAGGTGATCTTTTAAAAATTTGAAAATCCAAAACATTCAAAAAACTTAAAAAAGACAAAATACCTAGGGTTTTGAAACAGGTAATGAGCAACAAGGAAATGAAGATCAAAGAATTTGTAACAACCGAATTATGAAACTCAAAATACAAAGATTAAACCAGAAAGTAATGAAGGATTATCAATACTTATTCATCAAGTTGATTATATCTGTTAATGACCATGAGAACATATGTATGACATACAAAATTTAATTTTTTATATCTTGAATTTTCGCTAATCATGTATTCTATGTGACTCAAGGATGTCCATGACTAGAGAAGCTATGCCGTGGCATGATTATTTTCTTTTTTTTTGTCTGTGGTTTATCTATTATTAAGGTATGTACTTGTCTAAGGATATGATCAGTAAAAGATCAAGGAGGTCGTTCTGACTCATGCATGAAAGAGGATAATCCTTGTATGTTCTGCAAGAAATACTCAGGTTAGCTTGATTCATCATATCAAGTTGCTTGTATAAACTTGCTATATCAAAATCCATGCAAGAAATACTTAGGTCAGCTTGAATCATTATGTCAATTTGCTTTTGTTTTCTTACAACATTTTAAAAGGTCAATGATGAAATCAAGCACTGTTATAAGATAGAATATGAAGAATGGAAGTATCATTTTAGTTAGATCATTTTAGATTAGCTCATTATTCATCTGCAGTATAAGCATTCATTGTCACTTGCATTATAAGCATTTAATTCCATTCAAAGATCAACGGTCATAAATAAAGATTGAGTATACTTGGACAAACAAAAACAATTTTCTTTTGATCATTGTAGGTTCATTTATCTTTAGAATCATTTAAATTATTATCATTCATTTCATTTAGTTGCATTCAATCATTTGCATTAGTTTGCATTTCATTAAGTTCATTTCATTGATCATGTGTACTATATCATTTTTATTTGCATTAGGTTCATTATCATTTTAGTTCATTTTTATCCATTAAGGTCATTTAATGGCATCTTTGCACTTAGATTCATTTACCATATCATTTTAAGCATTTCACAATATCATCTCATTTATATAAGCATCTGCATCATCATATAGGTATTCATCACATGAGTTTAATCAAGCATATCATTTAAGTTAGTATCATTTTCATTTACATCCATAACCATTAAATTGTATCCATGATCATCAAAAATTAAAAATTAAATACATTTCATATAAATTATTTCATCATTTTTATCATCATATCCATATACATGAAAGAGTTAACAAATAAACATTCATTTACATACACCATCATTAAAAGAATTCTCATATAGATCATTGCATTTACATAATTTAAGTAAAGCATTATACAATCATTTTCATTTACATCCATAACCATTAAATTGCATCCATGATCATTAAAATAAAAAATTAAATGCATTTTCAATTCATCATCATTGCATCATATAGAACATCATCATCATGAAAATAAAAGAAATAAAAGACCATCAAAACATCATCCATCACTGCATATATAATCTATGTAGTCAATGCATATAGATCATCATCATCAAAGTAGCATGTATAATAAATCATATAATCAACATCATATAGAGTCCATGTTTGCATATAGATCATCATAAAACAATAAAAAATTCAAGTATACAATGATATCAAATAAAATAATAAAATACACTGGCCCATCAATATAAATTAAGTATACAAATCAAGGCTATCCTGTACCAATACAACCTGACTCTATCCATCAATGTGGCTCTGGGTTAGATGATCCACCAGATGGCCCTGCGCCTCAATCTCTATCTCTCTGAGGAGGTCCCATGACCCCACCACTGTTGGTAGCCATCCTCACTGTAGTCACATAACTACCTGTTCTCATGCTATCCTCACAAATAAGGGCATCATCCTGATAGACATGTGGAGCCATCTCAATCTATGAGAGAACAAGGGAGATTGACTTGCCATCTCTATGGCCTTCCCAAGATTATCCTAAAACATCCTCCCTAAGACTAAGTCTTGGGGCACACATCCATTATTATATTGATTAGATGAATCCTAATTACCCACCCATCTAATTAATTATTAATTTTATCACTTATTTAAATCTAAGAAAACTTTTAATGTGCCCTGGTGGTCTAGACAACATCCTTACTAGGAACCTCTTAGTAGCCTATCTCTCATGACCTCCGGTCATCACATGAAAGTCCACTCCCCCTAACCATGTTCCAAGACCTCAAAACAAAAATAATAACAAGGAGGCTCATATTCTATATCAATAAAGAATCCGTAGGACATGAATAATCAACAATGCAACTCAAATTGTCAAAAGCCAACAATGTCAACAAATACAACCAAGAGCCTCAATAAGATACCATAAATTAAGTAGACAAATATATATCATAGAGCCATTCAGTAAATCACACATAAGAGAAAACCCTCAACAACAAGGCTTATCAACTTGCTGGAGAAAAATCATAAGCATAACCTCAATATAAAGGTATCTCAACTTGTTGGAGCAAATCATAATTATATCCTCTATAGCAAGGCATAATCCATCTTGTTGGATCAATCACAATAGCCTCCACGACAAGGCACAATTCATCTTGTCAGAGCTATAAATTAATAGAATAATTAACTCTAATCAAAGATAACATTATAAAATCTCAGAAAACATCATCAAAGCCTCTATTATGGAAACAAAACTAAGAAAATCAACCCAGACTAACAAAAAAATCAAAACATAGAAGGTTGGGCAGAATCATGCATACATAGAATAGTGTAGCACCTTTGTTATAGGTTTTAGCACCTTCGACAATTCCTTTAGTGCTTTCACTAAATGACATAGCGTCTTCATTATGTTTAATAGCAAATATACAAAACATCTAGACATTTACTAAATGTGACAACACTTTTGATCGATAGGTTGACACATATAAATAATACATTAGTGCTTCCAAGGAAAACTCTAGTGCATACATTAGTCTAGTGCATATGCAAAAATACTCAGATGGAATATAAGAAAATTTACAGCAAGAAAATTAAATCCAAGGCATAACAATAAGGCCCAAAAATGGGCTCGATAGAGACACCCAGACCAAATGAAATGATTGAAATAAACAACACATCGAACCATTAACTATGATTATATATTTCTCAAAACAAAGCTTAATGGTTTTCGGCAAGGACTCTCACAGAACAATACACAGGGATTACTACATAGCTCAACACCACACTCAAATTAACCACAATTGAAAATAATGACTCAAGTTCATGTATTTTAAAGACTGAAATCATACACGGAGCCTAAATAAAATTTTTGATACAAAATTCCTCTGGTGAGCTTGAAAAAGGAAATATTAACATAGAAAAAATGAAATAACTGACAAACACCAAATTAACCAAACCTTATAAGAATGAGGAAACAATCTTCTGAACTCTCAACAACTCCATAAACAGAGAACCAAAGACCAAAATGCATAGACAAATATTGCAAAGTTGTTCATTCACGACAAGACAATAATCACAGAATGATAATAATAATTTGCCAAAACTATAGCTAAAGGTATATAATATAATTCTCATGTAAATAAATCAACTTTAGACCACATAAAACTATAGACAATATATTTCCCCAAACACTCAGAAAAAATTCTTTTCTACAGATAGGAGGCAAACAAGAATTTCAAAATTAAATACAATAGTAAGATCCTCCAACCTGGAATTTGAAGTAGAAACCAAGCAATCTCAAGCCAAAATACAAGCTTCAAATCAAAATCCCAAAACCATTCAGAAGAAAACTCAAGAAATGCTAACCCGACAAAACACACATGCAACCGAATAAATAAGTATTCATTTAAAAACTACAGCCATTAGTCAACCAATCAAAATATTCCAAAAGACAATATAATCTACCTACCCTGCCCAAATATGACATTTTATTTTCCAATGCTTTTTGGCCAATAATTATAAAGGGTAGGTAAGTTATATTATATTTATTACCCACATGCAGTAACAAGAGGTATAATAAAAATAATATAAAATCCTCTATGCTGAATGGTTTAACTATGTGGACATGGAATGTTATGTCACATCATCTGTCTCTTTTACTGCTTGAGGTATGCATGGCATCCTCCTCTCGGTTCAAATTATATTTGCATCACATGTGTAAATAGTTGGCTTACGTCATTATTTACATATGGTGTTTTCTAAAATTTGTTTTGAGCTGGATGATGGGGTGTATATCCCGGGTGCTATGGTTAAAAGGGATTTTGCAGTCTATTGAAGTATGCAATTTAATCTTAAAGATTTAATTGTTTCTATATTGAAGGTTGAGGAGAGATTTCCTTAAGATTATGTTCATGGTAGTGGGATGCATTATATAGGTCGTTATTTGATATTGATACGACTTTTTGTCTTTGAAGTATTTGGCATTGATAACGACATTTATAGGATTTATAGGTTGGTGGTATGTGTGATCTGTGTAGTCTTTATTTTTAGTCCTTTAATAAGACTTCGCATGCTTATAACTTCTTAAATAGTTGGTATGCTCCTGAGGTGTTATTCCTTGATGTAAGTACCATATCGCTAGCCACCTTGTGTATGTCCGGTCCAGACAGAATTGGCTTATGGGATAATCATTTTTGTAGGTGGCGCCCTTACTTGTGGGAGAGCCACTTATGGGTTTTAGTGGAAGGCTAGTAATTCATGTGAATTGATTTAATCAAGCATGCTTGAAATGGATTTTTTGCAGTGTCTTTATGGAAAATTTAGGACAGTTTCTCTTTCAAATACGTTACCTTATGTTATTATCAAAGCAGATTATGACATGATTTTTGTGGTTTTTTCGGAGCCCTTCCTACTGCAAATGTCTTCTTCTCTACCAATTGGAGTTTACAGAGTGGTTTTAGAAGCCTGATCATTGGGGGAAAAAATGAAAATGAGGACAATTCTGTCAAGCTTGGTAAGGTTTTCAATTTGTTTACTCCTGTAGTGGATTTTGAATTTCGTAGGCTTTTGGGATGTCAGTGGTTGCAGGTTTGTCCTCAAGTTTCTTATGCTGAGCTTCTCTCTTGCTTTGTTACTATTTGTTTTGATGTTTTACTTGATATGAATTTGGTCTGCCTCTTGGTGTCCATGTTTGTTTTTCCGACAGTGTGCAATTGGGCATTGATTTCTCCTGCATTGGCTGGTTATCGGTTTGATATGGGTTCTTTTTACTATGGTGGCTTTCTCCCTTGTCATGAGCTTTTGGCTAATGGCTGGTCTGGCCATTTACTACATGAATTACGAATGGGATTGATATGCAATTCCATGGAAAACACTCGGGCCTCTATGGATTTTTTGTTGTATTTGGCTCTTGATCAGTATGTGGATAAAGCTTGGGTTGTCTTCCAGGCATTACATTCATTAATCTCTTTGGGTTTTTTGTGCTCTACTCCTGTTTGTGTGGCGTTCCCTCTGAGGGTGATTCTATCTCTAGCCTCATCTCATGAACCTCCGGATGAGAGCTCTAGCTCTTGGTTTTTGGATAACTAACAAAGTTATTTTTTGTAGCTAGTGAAATGGCTTTTTGCAGGCTTGAAGAATATATGGCTTCAGTTTTGCTTGGTTGATTAGCTATGGTCCTGAAAGGGAATTTTATCTCATTTATCTGCTTCATGGTTCTACATGTTCATCTATTCTTCTTATAGGGATACTCTGGTTTTTTGAATTGTCTTATGGGACTCTTGTAAAAATTGTAGAAATAGGAGGGTGGGCGGGTATGGCTGGACAGTATATATGTTGTAAGGGTAGTGTCTACTTGTATATGTTTTAAAAGGCTACAACCAGAGGTTTTCTTGTGGGTTCTTTTTTGTTACTATGCCTTGTTTGAACCTGATGTAAACTCTTTATTATTAATATATAAGTTTAGTGGATATTCCATTTTTATGAAAAAAAATAACAATAACCAAGCCCAATAAAATAAACCAAGGGGCTAATAATAAATTAAAATCCACAAATAAAACATAAACTACTAATGAGATATAAAATCATAATTAAATAAAAGCCACGAATAATAAATAAATGAATACAAACTACTAAATACACACAAGGCATAATCAAATAATAATAAACCATCCAATAATATTTAATTAACCAAACTATAACAATGAATTAAACTAACATTAATAAACTATATTAATCATGCACTAACTAAATACTCACAAAGCCATAAGAACACCACAACTCAACAAGCTAGCACAATATCTCGTGCCAAGACAACTGACTAACAAGGGATGACAACTTAAGCCTCGAGTGTCTAGAAGGAACACATGCCATCTCCATCAACTTTCCATTGGGATTAAGACACACTTATACCTATTAAACTAGGTGGAGTCAATGTCTAGTACTTGCAATCCTGCAACCAGAAATCCACGATGCGACATGTACGATAATATATCCTAAATACACAAGAAAGTGATAGTGAATCACAAAGCCATACCCTTCTCATAATGAGTGGTATGACATTTTCCCTATCATGAAGACACTAGAAGACAATTGCAATCACTTAGCATCAAATCAACATCATGATCATGAAATATGTTATCTTAACGACATCATCATCAAAATCTCACAAGTAATATAATCCATCTAGATATCATGTGCATATAAAGATCATCAAATACAAATCCATCATCAAAATAATAATCAAGGATAGATGTCATCATCCACATAAGTCATCATATATCATATGTCCATATAAAATGTCTATCATCATCATAACATCTGAAATATAAATAGTCATAATCATAAATCAAAACACAATATAAGAGTCTAGATATGTCCATCAGTGTATAATCAAAAGGTAGATCAAGGAGAGGCACTTTAGTGTATGCCTCTAGCTTATACAAAGTGTCGAACCTGACACCTCTAGCAATCATCATAACACCCTTAATCATCTTACATCCTGCATCAAAAAAGACTACCTCCACATCCACATCTATCTGTTTTCTAACAGATAATAAATCTCATTTTAATCTAGGGATATGCAACACACCACCAATCCTTTTTATTCTACCATTAGGAAACTTGATTCTAACTTTACTGAGACCAACAATATCTAAATGTGAATCATTACTGAGGTACACCTTACCTCCATTAAATTATTCATATTTAAAAAACCATTCTCTATTGGAAGTCATTTAAAAATATGCACCTAAGTCAATTAACCATGCATCATTACTTACATGAGTAGCCAAAGATGCAATGAATGCATCACCATCTTCCTTCTCAAACTTAGAATCAAAATCGAACTTCTTATTTTTATTCTTCTTTTCTTCTTTGCAATCCTTACAAATGTGTCTTTGTTTACTGCAATTCCAACAGATGACATTAGACTTTCTAGGAGTTTTTGATCTCCCTCTAGAATTGGATATATTATGCTTTTAATTCTTCTTACTTTTTCCCTTAGGTCTTCCACAAATAGTTAGCGCTTCCTTTGAACTGATTGATACCTTCCTTCACATCTCTTCACCAATCAGGGAACCACCATATCTTTAGACTTCAAAACAACAAAAGTACTACCAATAACCATAACAAGAGAATCTCTCAAATCAGGCAAAGAACTAAGCAAGATGTGGCATTTCTCCTCCCCATCCATTTTAACACCAATAGATGTCGTTTGAGCCACCAACATATTAAATGTTTCTAGGTCTGTAATTCATCCACCCTCATCCTTCCTCAAGGAATACAATTTCTTCCTCAATAAAAACTGATTCAATAAGGATCTGGTTTGATACATTTCACCAAGCTTAGTACATAGCTTCTTTGTAGATGACTCTTTGTAGATATTGATTAAAAAAGAGTATGCCAAGCACAATGTAATTATATCCTTAGATTTTTAGTCCATATCATCATACTGAGAAACAACAATAGGATCTGCAAGTCTTGAGACATTTGCATCAACAACATCCCACAAATCGCGATCTATTAACAGATCTTCCACCTTCAACTTTCACATCTCAAAATTACTTCTAGAAATTTTTTCCACCTCTATGCTCCCTGATGAACTTGCCATCTAAAGATTCCTACAACAAGATCAAAAACTATCTTTTTCACAAGCTCCCACTCAAATTTAAATTAGTTCAAAAAGCCCAACAAATCACAATTGAAACCAAAGGTGATCAGGCTCTAATACCACTTGTAAGGAAGTTAAGTAGTGGAACAACTTCCTACACTAACCTTGAGAGGAGGGTAATGTAAAAAAAATTATAGATCGTTACAATAGTTATAGAAACTTAACAAAAATAAACATGAATAACATTCATAGCACAACACAGTCATTTATGTGGGGAAAACCCTTTTAGGAGAAAAACGCCACACTCCAAAAGATGCCGATATATATTATTCAGAAACCAATAGTAGATTACAATATAATTGTAGAGAAATCTCTTCACAGAGTACCACCAACTAGAGATTTAGAGGTAACTCAATAGCTATCAGACTCTTATGCCCAACCTCTATCTCATGCACCTCATATATAGTCCAAATACAATACATGAAACCGTCAAATGGTATTACAAAACTATAGGCTAAAACCACCCAATAAACTGCAACTAGCCTTATGTCCAATCTAGATGCCCGATGATATGTCAAAACACACATCAACACATGTACCTCCCTTTTATAACCCATTTATGTATCTGATATAATTTAATATTTACTATTTCAGGAGTCCACGCTTTCAAAGGCCACAACTTGTGAATGGAGTGCTCGATCGATGAACCATTTGAAGCGCCAAAAATCTAGTGAACTTATCTATCACCTCATAACCATCTAGGTTGGTTAAAGCCACTTTTTAGGGTGTTTTGGAGGGTCTAAATTCTTCAAAATTAAATTTAAACCTTTAATTGCATCTTCCAAAAATGAAAACTTTAATATCTTCAAAACTAGCTATGATCTTGTGACGAAAATTTACCAACATGCTTATCTAGCCAATCTAAAGCTTTGGGGAAAATTTTTCACCATTTTATGGTGAAACAAAAAAATATACACTAAATAGTAACCTCATGTAAACGCAAGGTTGAGACACTATTTTCCTTACAAGGATAAAATAATTAAAAAACTAAAAATATTTATCTAATTAGGCTAGGATAATTTTAGGTGTCTATAATATGATCACCACATGGAAAATCCCATGAATAGAATAATCTACATTCAACTTACAGGGTCTTGGATTCCAAGAAGAAGATCCCATTTGTCTCTGGGCATATCATAAACTATTTATTGTTTCTCTCAAGCAAAGTAAACCAGTACTTTGGGTAATACACAACATGGAATTTGGTGGCCAAATTCATGAATATGATTTTTTTCTCCTTTTCTTCATCTAGAAGACATAAAATGAAAAACCATAATAGTCCTCATTGGTTCATCTTCAAATTTCAAACCAATCACAATCAATTTCTAATCGACAAATAAGAAGTGTGAATAGTCTATATACTGGAATTTAGAGTATATAGAAGGGCTTATAAACATTGAGATGTGGACCACAGATCATATATTTTTACTCTATTACAACCATTAGATTGGTCCAAAAAACAAAAACGTTTATGAGATAATCCCAAACTAATTCTTCCTTTGTAGAGTTTGCCACTTTCTATAATTGCATTCGAATTTTTGTAGACATACCTTAGCTTATTATGAAATATGTAAGGAACTCTTAGAAAAATTTCTCTCACTATATCTTCAAGTAACCGCTAAAAGCGATCCTTAAAATTCCAAATTCAATTACTCAATGAGAGCTATATTGTATGCAAAACAAAATACTTTACTATTTTCCCATATTTAATAGAACAATAAATAATTTTAATATAATAAGAATGTTCGAATAGTAACTCAAAAATGTAAACAAACAACAATTGTAATATAATATGAAATATTGAGTATGTAAATTTCTAAAATTTATTATAAGAATATTGATAGATAGATTAGGGGTAGAGTTAAGTTTATAGTTAGTAATAAATCGATAGTAAATACATATTTTGTATTAAAATATTATTACTAAAACAATTTTATATGTATTATGTTAAGTTTTATTTTCAAATATTATAAACATAACCTTAGGTACAAATTTAATAAACATTTCCACTTCAATTTTATCAAATATTAATATTATTATTCTATCAATAAGACATGATTATTATGATTATTATAATTTAATATTATAATATAAAAAAACTTACCTATATTTAAGTTGGGGATGAAATTAGGATATTAGAGGCTATCAAGTTTGGCATTGTAGCCTTGCTTCAAATCTATTAGAAATTGATGCCAATAAAACAAGTGCCACATAGTGGCCAATACTTGTTGTCTTTATAGTATTGCAATAATGAAAAAATTGTCTAGTTATAGATTAGTTATAAAGTATCAATTTCGACATACGTTTCAACAATAGTTAGAGATAACATACTTTCAAGGCATATGTATTGTTGTTATGCATTGGAGAGTACCCAAAATTGTAGTATATAATGAACAAATTGAAATTCAAAGTTGAAGGTATTTTATTGATTAAACGTTTATAGTTATTGCATAATTATTCTAATTTTTAGAATAACAATTAATAGGTTCCAACCCTAAAATATATAATTACATAATAGAATAATCTCTATAAATTTAATTATAAATTTAACAATAACCATCAATCGAATCTTAACTCTTGTTCTTATTTTAATTCTTACCCCAATCTTAACCCTTGATCTAAGTTTAACACTAACATTAATTTTAATCTTATGTCTATCCTAGTTCAAATTCTAGTTGTAACCACAACCCTAATTCCAACATTAATATTAATTTTCACTATAGCCCTAATTCTTAACCTAATTTTAACATTAAATACAACCCCTAATTCTAACATTGAATACAACCCCTAATTCTATTTTTTTTCTTAACTTCTATCCATATTCCTTAATTTAAGTTTAAGCCTAACTCTAACCTTAACTTGAATGATTTTAGAATAATAATTAAGATTAAAGCTATAATATAATTAATAATTATAACTTAAGTTATAATCATTTATTTTAATTATAACATTAAAACACTAATTATTATCTTCTTCTTTTTAAAGTAAGTACTATCATTATGGGGATAGTGCCCTATATTAATTTAAAAAGAAAATTACATAAAGTTTTCGAGCATCTAGCTAAACACCACTGTGCCAGCTAGACATGACTATCATATGACTAGACATTCTATACAAAAGAAAATAAAAGTCTCCAGGCCACCAAGCCAAATTACATATTTCCACTTAATGCTTGATAAATCACAACCGCATATTCTCCAATACTAATGACGTTGTTGGTGGACCACTCAAGAAGCCACCACTCCGTAACTTCAGTCAAGTTTCTAAAGGGCACCATGTTTCCATTGAACATCACGCACCGGAACACTTCCCATGCGTTCTCCCCAAACACCTTCAGTCGCTCGCGCTCCTCTAGCAACACTTCCCGCCAGGCCAACTCCCACCTGGTATCGCTATCCACAGAACCACCATTGTCTTCATCAAATTCCTCAGGGGCATCCTCCGGTTATGAGGAGAGGTAATCATCAACCTAGAAATACACCTTTAATATGCTCACTTTGGTTCCCTCATCTAGGCTTAGGATGTCATTTGCCACATTGTCCGCAATGAATGGTTTCACAAATCCATCAAAAAGTTCCTTTGCACATTCCCCAGATTCTATGACATCAATCAAGGGCATAAGAAACACCTCCAGAATAGTAGCATCACACCAATGTCGTTCGAAATTGAGACTGATGCCGATTAATCCCTGGATAGCATCATATACGAAGTCTTTCGTGACAAATAGATGTCTTAGTTGTGTTCCTAACGCATTGCTATAATTGACACAACTAACATCTTTGAAATGAGCCATTCACTACCACAACACAAAGAACATTGTGTAACATATCCACTGGCAAGTATTAATGGAAAGGAGCATGAACCAGATCCCAATTATCATCATTCTGCCAAAATCAACTAGATTCTAAATCTGAACTACAACAATCTCATAGTGAAGATGTGTCCCAAACTGCATCCAGTACTTCCCAAGTGCATAGGCCAAGACATATCCATGTGATGTACCAATCTGCCATCAATTTTAGATATCGAGATCAGAGCATAGACACCCTGCCTCTTTTAATCAGATTCGTATTCATCTACATGTTACGGAGGCATATATTATTGCCACCTATAACCCAAGATCGAGTGCGAATCTGATTAAAGCTGATTTGTTATCCAATACCTTGTCGTGGGGAAACACAATAGTCCTTCAAGCATTGTCTTTTGATATCATTGGCAGCCGAGACATGACTGAAAGAGACAAGACCATCATTCCTCTCAATCCCAAGGTTTTCTAAAAAGTCTGCTACATGATTGCCCTCTCTATACACATGAGTTATTTCATAGCTATTGATTGATTTGAGGTGATCGATTATTATTGGCAACCACATTTTGAGTTTCCAATTATGAAAATTTGACTTAATAACCCCATTTATAATAATTTGTGAGTCTCCTTTTATGATGACATGAGTGATCTTCTGCTGAATACAAAGTCGTAAACCAACCTCCTGAGCTCGTATCTCAACTTCATTGTTTGTTGCAGATCCAATCCCTTCATACAGTCCACTAATAATATTACCATGTTCATCTCGGATTATGGCACCTATACTGGATTCCCTAGGGTTCCCTCTACTAGCTCCATCAAAATTGAGTTTTGTCCAATCTTTAACAGGGGCCTTCCATCTGACAGAGTTTCTATTGACAGACTTCAAAGGGGGGAATAATTATCTAATCTTTTAAGAGACCAATACTTTTCCATTTGGCTGTCCTAGTTATTGTATTTTTTAGGGCCGCCCTTTAGTATCTTACCATTTATCACTTCCTCGATTGCACCTTTTATTTTGTCTATCAGCATAATATTTGATAGTGATGTTTCTTTAAAAATTCTTCTATTTCTTTCCTTCCAAATGTGCCAAACAATCATAGATGGACCAATCATCCATAGATCACTCCATATTGACTTCTGTCTGATTGGCCAGGAAAGTAGGAAGTCCAAGACCATTTCGTTCTTGGTCGTAGTCCAATTTATCTGGGCGAGGAAGTAGTTCCCACAAATTTATGCCATTGGGCAATTCAAGAGTAAGTGGTTGGCAGTCTCTTCGTCTGTACAACACATCACACATGGATTGGGACCCGAGATGCCTATAGTTTTAAGTCTATCACCAGTGAGGATTCTACCATGTAGTGCAATCCACAGGAATGTCCCATCTTTTGGCAATATTTTATTACTCCAACATAGTTTATGAGGCCACGCATCACAAGTACCCCTTTGTCTTTCTATTTCATATCCAAGTTTGACACTATACTCCCCGGATTTTGAGGTGTAGCAAAATATGCTATCATCTTCTCTAGAGGCTGCTATTTTCCTATCTTTAATAACTTCCCAAAGTTTCACACACAATATTGGGTTACCAATATTGATTCTTTCCCATTTTCTCAGACCATTTATGTCCTCATGATTTCCCATATAATTGCATACATGTCGCCCAATGCAATCCTCGACTAGATTTATCCACTCCTTATCTTCAAATGTTTCAAAGAGAGATGGAAATCCATTCCATGAATCTCTCCAAAACATTGTGGATCTGCCATGAAATATGTTTAGTGATAATGTGTGTACAATCCCATAGGAAGTTCCACGTAGCTGAGCCCCAACCCGAATTGGCCACTATGAGAACTCGGTTGGGAGTCTAGATATTTCTTTCAAAACAATCTATCCTAGAGTTTTTGTGGTTCTTTACACATTTTCTAGGAGAGCTTAGCATCAAGGGCAGAATTTTGAAGCTCCATTTTCCTTAAGATGACTCCCCCATCTTCCTTAATTAAGCACAGTGTGTCCCAGTTGATTAGTGGTATTTTCCTGTTGTCTTTGGTACCATCCCAAACAAATTTCTTGAGTAGATTGTTCAGACTTTTTCCAACAATGAATGACATTTTGAAGCAGGACATACTGTATATAGGAATGACAGATAAAACTGATTTAATCATGGTTATTCTGCCCACCTGGGACAACCACCTATTCTTCCAATTCTCTAGTTTTACCTAGCATGTGTTTATAACATCATCTCAGATTCAAGATTGTCTACATCCTTTGTCAATCCGAATCCCCAAGTATTTGATCGAGATCTCAACAACTTTTATATTCAAGTGTTGTGCAATTCTCATCTGAACCATTTTATTAGTATTAAAGAGGAGCAATTGAGACTTCTCTCTATTCATAACTTGTCCCGATGCCATTGTATATTCCTCCAATGTGTTCTTGATACCAATTGCTTCCCGGATGGAGGCCTCTCCAAATACGATTGTATCATCTACAAATTGGGAGTGCGTAATGGCCTCAAATTGATCTTGAACTTTGATTCCTTGCCAAATGCCTTCACTATGTCTTTTTCTAATTAACCTCCCCAAAACTTCCATCATAAGAATTAAGATTGAAGGGGATAACAGATCTCCTTGTCGTAGACCATTTCTAGCACCAAAAAACCCATTCAGATTGCCATTGACAAGAATGGAAAAGCTCACAGTGCTAGTGGAGAATTTTATACATTCAAGCCACTTAGCAGGGAAACTAAATCTGGAAAGGACTTGCATAAGAAAATTCCAAATCAGCTTATCATATTCTTTGGCGATATCAAGTTTGATAACCATACCTTTCATTTTTTCTTATGGAGTGAGTGTATGACTTCAGATACCAGAATGACGATGTATGCAATTTCACAGCCCGAAGTAAAACCATTCTGATTTTCAGACACATGTTTTGGTAGTAATTTATTCAATCTTTCAGCCATGGCCTTGGATATTATTTTGTAGAGGTTTCATAATGATATTGGGCGGAAATAAGACATGGAGTCACAGACCTATTTTTTGGGAATGAGTGTGATAATAGTGTGGTTGATCTCTTTCACAAATTTATGCTTTTTTCTGGAATTCCTCAACCACATTCCAAATAGCCTTGCCCATGAAATCCCTACATTTTTGAAAAAGCTCTTCCGTTATGCCATTAGGTCCGGGTGCCTTATGGGGATGCAAAGAAAATGTGGCAAGTTTTATTTCCTCCAAAGAGTATGGAGCAAGTAACATATCTCAAGCAGAGCTGGAAATCTGAGGGTTAATGACTTCCTCAATCATCAGCATCAAACTTGAATCTTGCTCAGAACAACCCAATATATCCGTGTAGTATTTGAGAGCAATTAGTTCAATTTCATTGGCCCAGTTTTTCAAAATCCCATTCTCATCTTTGATCGAACATATCTTATTGTTGATCCTTCTAGCCTTGGAAGAGGCATGAAAGAATTTAGTATTGTGATCGCCCTCAGCAATCCAAAGTTCCCTAGCCTTATCTTTCCAATAGAGTTCCTCCCGCTTCAAAATTTCCATATACTGGGTTTTAAGTTTTTTCTCCAATTCAAATTCTACATTGGTCATACTGAATCACATTACTCGATTGCCAATTTCTTCTAGCTCATCCTCAATTCTACTTTTCTCAACAAAAACATTTTTGAAGGACACCTTGTTCCAATCTTTTATTTTATTTTTTAGGAACTGAATTCTTTTAACAAATTTAAATCTAGGGGAACCAAAATAGATGTTACCTTCTTTCCACCATTCTTTCAGATTGTCAAGAAACTTCTCATCTTGCCATCACATGCTTAATAATTTGAAGTAATTCTTCATGCTATGAGTGACCAAAGCCATGGATAGGGATAGTGGCAGGTGATCTGATCCAATTTGGGAATAATTTTAGTTTCCAATGAGTAATTGCAACTAATCCAACACTCACCTACCAGAAATCGGTCCAGTCTTTAAGAAATATTGGCAAATTTTAGCCTCCTATTAGTCCATGTGAATTTACCATTCTTAGGAATGATATCGATCAACTTACAATTAGATACAAAATCTCTAAAGTCCTCCATGAATTTCGAAGGTTTCCAAAGACCTCCCACCTTCTCATCAATGTCCAAAAGGGTGTTGAAGTCTCTAGAAACTATGACCTTGCCCATATCCAACAACTTAGCTTGGCTAGTGATTTCATTCCAAATTTTCAATTTTTCCTTAGTTTTGGTAGGTCCATAAATATTAAATAATGGATAGGAAAGATTTTATTTTTTGCAAATAATGATGGAAGCCATCCAATGATCAAAAGAAGCTATTAGATGTACTTCAATTTTGGAGGGGTTCCACATGATTCCCAAACCCCCTGCCGTGCCTTTGGCATCCTGAAAAATGCCTTCCCATTTAAAACGGTACTTGATGAACTCAACTGCCTTATCCTTACTTAGCTTTGTTTCCTATAGAATGTATACTTTTGAATCAAGCTTGGCCAAGGTCCTACTGACCAAGCATTTTTTGTCAGGTCCCAATAAGCCCCTGACATTCCATGAGATGATCCTCATCTTCCCCCAAGGGAGGGCTTTCCTCCCTTGGTGTGATTCAAAAATTTTAACATACTTACAATACCCTTCTCATTTGCCCTCTGCTCCCTCACTGTCTTATGACTTTTCCTTCCTCTTCTGCTTTTTGCACATCCAAGGATGGTATTAGCAGACTGACTGATACATCTGGGATTGACCAGATTCAACTCATCTCCTTCATTGTCTGACTCAGATGTTTCTGATTCAGATTCCTGTAGTGCAACCTCTACAGTGGGGTTTTCAATTGGGATCATTTTCATGTCAATGTTATTATCCAATGGGTTGTCTTGTGTAGGAGTCTCCATGCTTCCAACTTGTTTTGATTCAATGTTGGCGGATTTAGCAGCATATAAGAGCAGGGTTTTTGTTTCCTAATTTTCCTCTTTTTCCTTCCATACTTGTTTTGGTTTTCTGGGAGGGTGGCTGAAGGCCTTTCTCACAAATAATCTACATTTTTCACCATTGTGAAGTAAACTTCCACATCTCGAACAAGCCCTAATTTTGTTTTCCACTTCTATCTATTGTTTTCATTCACCATTCATAGAGAGTAACATCACCGAAGAGGGAATTGTCTTCACGGCTGTGATTTTGAGTATGAGATAAGTATATAGATCTCCCTCAATTACATCTTCATCAATTTCCAGTAAAGTTCCTAGGGTTCTTCCAATATTTTCCAAACTTCTCTCGCTCCAATATTCAATTGGTAGGTTTTACAGTCGGATCCATACATGTTTATCATAAATTGCCAGCGATGTGGGATCAAAATTCAGAGACCAGGGCTGCATATACAATGGGTGATTGTCCAAAAATCAATTTTTGAGACACAATATGTGGTTTCGTTCATTTTCTTCAGGGAAAACGGCAACAAAGAAGCCCTTGGGTAGAAATTAAATCATTATGTACTTCCCCCAATTGTCCTCAATCCAGGCATGAATAGTTTTCCTTGGTAATTTAGGCCCCATAATTTTTACGATGATCGCATGTCGTTCAAAGATCAATTTTTCATTATCAATGTCTTCGGTTAGGTCAATTTCAATGCCACCGGATGACTTCTCCTGTTCTGTAGAAGGGCGATGGATTTTTCTATCTCCATTGTTGTCTGCGCCTCCTTCTGATTTTGTTTGCTCATTGCATGGAAATTCAGAATTATCCCAATCTACTTCCAGTATTCGCCATTTCGCGGGTCTTCGCATTCCCGTGTCCGCATCATCTCCATTATGCATTTCGTTTGTGCTCTTCTGCATTTCGCTCCTCTGCTTATCATTCTGCATTTTGCTCTCCATTTAGCCACTAATTATTATCTTAATCTTAATTAATAATGATTTAATTTAAATATTTAAAATAATTATTAATTAACATTATAATTATAATATAATTGATGAAAATATTTATATTGTATAATTATTTTAAATTTAAAATAATAATTACTATGTTCTAAATTTAAAATTATAATAATATATATAATTCTAATTCTATATTAAAATTATAAATATTTCAACTTAATTTTAATCATAATTTTAAAAATTAAATCCACAAAAATTTAACCATTAAAATATTTAACCAGGTAAGAGAAAAATAAAGTCTTGGATTTCCACATTCAAAACCATTTTTTCTTGTGTTCAAGCATAAAGAATATATTCCCTAAGAAGTTTACAAAGTTCCATTAACATTGTTAAAATTTTGTCCCTCGTTCTTGGATTAACCCATAGATAGTGGAAAGCAAATTGAAAAAAAAATGTACCCAAGTAAAAGTTGGGACTTATTTTATTGCCAAGTTGGGATCGAGGAAGGCGTGAGCTGAGGTGAGACTAGTCCCTTGAGGGGAGGATATAATTACATTATCTTATTATATCTAATTATAATTAGAATTATATATTAATATGTTAGTAATATAATAATACATTATAATATAATAATTATAATAAAATATAATATCAATAAAATATAATTAATATAATAATAATATGATATATTAATAATTAAGTTTATGATTCAATTAGAGTTAGGATTAGTGTTAACCTATGATTACTTTTAAAATTATCATTATGTTAGGTTTTGTTTAAATATTCAATTTAGCCTTATGTTAAGGTTGAATTAAAGGTAGGGTTAGATTTAAAGTTAGGTTTGGGTTAATGTCAATGTTCTTGGATAAACATTACGACTATCATGACATTTACAATTGAAAACAAAGATTAAAACCCAATTAAAATTACACTTAAATGTTCAATTATTATAGTATGCATTTTAATTATTATATTATTTTTTCTAGTATTATATTATTTTCATTAAATTTAAGAAAATTATATTACTAAATTACATAAGGATTAACCCAATCTAACTTTTATATTTTTAATGTTGTGTATATTATATATTAATTTTTAAAAAGTTTGAAAAAAGTTTTTGAATATGGGAAAATGAGATTTGATGTGCCCTTGAAACCCATTATAGCTAAAAGATCAAAAGATTTACATTAAGGTGCAGCAAAACACAAAAGACAACACCAAAGAAAAATACAACTAACGAGTAAAAGGCCAGCAAACTAGAGACAGCTAGTCAAAAAACCAAAAGGACTGATAGAAAGAGCCCAAATTTAGGATAAGTTCTAAAGCATTTCAGCAGCTTTCAGTTCTAGCTATTCCATATTATTAGCCACCCGCTTGATTTCCTTAATTTCCTTGCTATGGCTTTGCATCTTTCTGGTGCTCGCTCGCGTTCTTCTCCCAAGCCCTGTCTCCTTATCATCTGGGGTATCTTCCTTCACTTCAATAATGCTTGCCGAAGCCTTATCCCCATGGTCATTGTCAAGCTTACTAATAAGAGCCTTCATACTAGCCGAGGCAGCCTTAACAATCTTATGACTTTGCTAACCATTTTTTTTGAGCATGTTCTCAACTCCATCGAGTATTTTTTCAGTGGCCCGTGCTCTGTTCTCCACGCTAAGAAAGCTATTGCAATTAGCATTGATGATCTCCTCTGCATTACCAATAGCTTTGGTAAGCTCATCGAGGCAATCAGGGAGGGAATTGAATTTACCTGAGCCTAAAGCTTGTATGGTCTCAATTTTTCCTGCTTCCTGGGCTTGCTTGTTTTTAATGCTAGTAATTTCCTTTCGCATCTAGAGGAACACCTATTTGAAGCTATCCATGGCATTATTGATACAGAGGTCAATATCTAGGTGATGCTCTTCCTGGGTCTTATCACTTGTCATCTCAAGATTCACTTCTACTCCTACCTCCCTAACATCAAAGCTCTGAGCTTCTTTCATGTTCGTATCCTCCCCCATCATGTCGTTATCCTTAGAATCTTCCATGAGAGGTGACTGATTCTTGGTTTCCACCTCCTTAGTTTTAGGAGTCTTCCTTTTCTACTTCTGGCTCACGAGGGTTTGGACCTCCTCGCTTTCATTATCCATGTCATTATCTATCTCATTATCCTCCTCATACCAACTATCCTCATCCTCCCCTCTCTACTTCATTTTGGTCGACCCTTTGTTCTGTTTCCCATGCTCTATTTTTCTATTTTTTCTGCTCGACCCAGCAATTTGGGGTTCATCCTCTATCTTTGCCTCTGTGTCATAGCCTTCACCTTCTTCATCATCAGAGTCATCGAGATCCTCTTCTGACTCATAGAGCTCAGTTACATTCAGTTGGATGGTAGTGTTCTTGATGTGATTATACATAATCACCATCAAACCTTCATGCATTGCTGGGTTGATATTGGGATTGGATATTGCATCCTTGATCCCAACTTTAAGGACATAGAAAAGATAACACGAAATAGAAATTTTATCTTTATACCTAAAATTATTAAGAAAGACAAAATGGTAGCTGTAAACCCTAGTGTATATACTATCAAGAGTGATAATTTCCATTATAGCAAGAAAAACCCTTTGCCAAATTAATTTAATTACCTTTGGTGAGTAGTAGGTATGGTTGTCCTTCACTAGTCTAGCTTTCTCCTCCTCATCATTCGGAAATTTCTTCACGGCAGCGTCTGAAATCTTTCTATCCTTGTAGAACTTGATGCCGTCCATCGGAAGACCCGTTGCCTCCACAATCATTGTTTCAATCACCTTGACCTTTTTGTTGCTTATGGTTAATGTACATTTATTCTATCCCTTCTTGAAGATTCTAGTAATTTCAGGTCATTTCTCTTGCATGCGCTCCATAAAATCAGTCATCTTGGGAGCTTGAAGTACCACCTAGACTTGTGAATGATTCCTCCATTTATCAATGGTAGTAGCCTCCTTTCTCTTGCATTTTCCACCAATAATGTAATTGATATCTATCGTTTTTAATTTCCAATAGATACCTTTCTTTGGAGTAAACGTTCTGTGAGAAACCACAAGAATTTTGTGGGAGTTTCTAATTCTTTGGCTTGAGAGGGATAAAAACACCCATAAAGCATGCGAAGTGATCTTGCAATGATAATTGTACCTCCTTCTTGGCTACATACAAAACCAACTCCTGCTGCCACGACCTCTCCTTACACCTCAAGAAGTGATTTCAAATCTGACCATGCTTACCATGCAATCTTTCATAAGTTAAGATATCACATGCTGCACACGGTAGCTCCCCTTCGCCATTCCAAGTAATGATTTGCTCGCTTCATACTACCTCATTGGCATCCCAGTCATCACACCTATTGGCCTCTCTATAAACATGCGATATGTAGCATTTTTTAAACCCCTAAAGCAACTTCGTGGTGGACTCAATGATGTTTTTAATTGTCCATGAAGTTTGAAAAATGTTTGATTAAATTTAAATAGTTTAAATTTAATATAATTTTTAAAAGTTTTAGAATTTGTTAAATATTTGTTTGGTGGATGTGTAAAATAAATTTGATAAGAAAATTTAAACATATTAAATATTATTTTAACGTATCTAAAAAAATTGCCTAAAAAAAATCATTGAGATAGTGGATCCTGAAAATCCGCTAATAAGATGTAAATTTTCCAAGCCAACTAGATTGGAGAAAAATAAATTTTATAATTTAGAAACTTAAAAATCATGCATCTTAACTTTATAAAACTTTAAAAACATAGATCAAAACAAATAATACATAGTTCTAATTGGTGAAGAAACAATTGAATAATAATGAGTTAACAAAAAACAATGCAATTGATTGCAATAGTACTAGCCTAATGACAAGTACTAATAAATTATGACATAATAGATTGATTTAAAGATGACACAAGCCAACCTCCAAATTTAGGGGTCAAAGTTATTAGCATTTATGTTTGAGACTGATGTTTTACTTTTTCCATCTCTATTTCAAAAATTTCAAAAGAATGTCAAAGCTTATAATTTGAATTTGTTAGAGGTTAGAAAACAAATATTTTATCTAAGTTAGGTGCATCAAAAGGATAGACGGTGTCCTTAAGGCTAAGTTTTACTTTCTTTTGGGGGGTCGATATTTTATGTAAATATCTTATTTGTTATAAGCTAATGTTTATGATAGTAATGAAATCCTTGACCAAGTTTCTTCTAGTATTAGAGAAGGGAAAGCTTAAGTTTTCCATTTTTTTATTTTTTTTGTCAAGTGGTAGTAATATTCATTGAATGTCAATTATTATAATCATAACAATGAGATATCTAGAATTTGAAAATTCTAAAAATTAAATGTTGTAGGTGTATCAAAAATGTGAGCTCCCATTTTATCACAAGTAGGGAGGGCACTGATATAGGTTGTTGAATCTAGGTTTACATCTTCCACTTGCATTTTCTTGAAAGTCTCTAAACATTGTTCAATAAATCCATTTTGTGCATATCCTACAATCATTGTAGTCCATGAGAACATATCTCTTTAAATTATCTTATCAAATAGTTGGCGGGCCTTGTCTATGCTTCCTAGTTTTGGATACATGTTTATCAGAGCAATCCCAATTACAATATCTGGAAAATATGCCCATCTATTGTGCTTTGTTTGATGTTCATAACCTATATTACCCGTGTTTTTAACCATCCTCCCACTCACCCAATTGTTATAGAGGTAGTGAGTGCAAAGGTTACTTTATCTATTTATAGTTAAACATCAAGGGTCACTTTCTCTAGATTTTGGAGGATGGGACAATATGGTTCACTATGGTAACTGAGAGCAACTTAAATTAAAGCAAACTGCATGCATTTTTCCTTTTTAAAGCTACAATGAATTGATTGTATGGTGGATGTCAAGAGTAAAGTGTTGTTATGATTTCGATTTTGATTGGCCATCCTATAGTCACAACTTTTTCACGCCTACAAATTGAGCCCACCCTTCACTTGTTTCTCTCATTTCCCTTCACCATTCACTCACTCGCATTCAAGTAAAGGTAAACATATGTTCAACGAAGCTTAACTTTTCCTTTGCCTTCACTTTAGTTTCCTTGTATTTCCTTGGAATCCATCTAAATCATGTTTTTGATTAAGTGAAAAGCAGTTTTTGAAGGGGCCCTGAAACCCTTTACATCAGATTATTAAAAGATAAAGAAAATTAAAAGCCCAGCTAGATAGAACAAAATACAAAAAGGAAATAGTTGGCAGATACGAAAAGCTAGCAAAAGCTCCAAAAGAAACTGAAGGATAACATAGAAACAAAAAAGGGACAACCCAAGATAAATGAAAAAGAGGCCTAAGAGAATATTTTTAGAAGCTCCATAGCTTTTTTCTCTAGTTGGAACATAGAGGTAGTAGCACTCTTCAGATCCTCCAGGTCCTTGGCTTGTTGAACCATCTTTCGCGTACTTGCTTGGGTTGTCTTCCAATGTCTAGTATCTCCCCCATCAAGGGTCGGAACCTATCCTTAGTAATATCAATTGTGTTCTTTTCCTATTGTATTTGTTCCAATTTTCTAATCATCACATTGAAGCTATCGACAGAGGGTTTCAGAATTTTATGGCTTTGTTCACCAATTTTCTTCAGAGTATTCTCATGGGCGAGAACCCTCTTCTCCAAATCATTGATCCTACCCTCCACCACCTTGAATTAAGAGCCATACACTCCATTGATAGCCTCTACATCGCTAATGGCTTTATTTAATTCATTCAGATAATTAGGCAGGAAATTAAGATTACCAGTCCTAACAGCTTCTAAAGTATCCACTTTTATGGAAGATTCTGCCTCTTTGGTCTTCAAGCTATCCATTTCCGAATAGAGCCATTCAATAACCTTGTAAAACTCCATCATCATATTCTTCGTGGTATGAAGAATGGTCATCAGAGGATTGTTGCTACCTTTGTGGAACTCTAGAAAGACAATAATGTTATTCAGGGTGTCCACATCAGCACCAGGTGCTTTGTCATTGGATGATGGAGTCTCACCTTACAATCACCATCTTCCCTTCTTTCTCAACATCACAAGTCTTGTTTTAGGGTCTTGAGGAGTAGAATGGATCTTAGAGGTACCGTCCTCCTTATCTGGGTATATATCAATGATGACAGGGCTCCACTTATTTCTCTTCTTGGGTGGTGGGGTAACATAATCGCTACCAGTCTACATCCCCTCATCATCTTCTTCAAAATAGTTGTCCTCCTGCTTCTTACTCCTGTTTCTTTTAACCCCTTTTCCAACTATCTTTTTGCCCAACCCAAAAGCTGTATCTTTATCCTTCCCCTTTCCACTTCCTTTAGCAGAGGTAACCCTCTCAAAATCGTCTTCCAACTCTGTATTAGACCCCTCATCATCACTGTCATCTAATTTTTTAGACTCACCTTCCAATTCTGAAAGCTCAGTGATTGAATGTTGCACAGATGAGGCCTTGATATTATTATATAAAAGAAACATTAAATCTTCATGCATGGGAGGGTTTCTATCTGGGTTAACCCTAAAATCCTTTATGTTAGTATTTAAGGAGCTAAATAGGTAGAAGGGAATGGACACCAAATCTTTATGGCAGAAATGATTCAATAGCACAAAATGATACCCATAAACATGAGAATATCTACCATCAAGAGTCAAATATTGCATCATAGTGAAAATAGAACCCATCTCCATACCTTTTTAATCACCTTTAGCAAGTAGTAGGTCTTGGTGGATTTCACCAATTTGGTTTTCTCAGCTTCTTCCTTTGGGAATCACTTAATAGCTGCCTCGGTAATATTTATGTCCCTATAAAATTTTTTGCCCTCCATTGCCATCCCAGTGACTTCAACAATCATCGCTTCATCAATTTCCAACTTTCTTGTGCCTATGATTATTTTTCCCTCCTTCCAATTGTTCTCGAATAACCTTGTAACGGTAGGATTTTTACCTAGGATTCACTCCATATACCCTATCATCTTAGCAGTCTCCAAAATAGCCCATGCTTTCGGCTTCTTCTTCCATTCATCATAGGAAAGTGCCTCAATTATTTTACTATTGCCTCCCATAGTGTCAATGGCATAATTTCTTCCTCTCTTCATAGTCCAGAACAGGGCAAAAATAGAGACCAAAGTGCATAGCAGAGAAACCCTCAAGATAGAAATGGGCACCCAAAAAGCATGTGGAGTCCCATCCACATTAAAAGCCAGCTCAAGATTCAAGTGCCTCTCTTTCCAATTCGTTATGGAAAATTTCATTGATGAGTATATTGTAATCATCACTTATCACTCCCTCTTTTCTATGTACACAATCATAGAAGAGGATGGCACGGGCCTCATGAGGAAGATCTAGCTCACCTCACCAGCTGATCAAATGTTCAGCACAGACAGCCATGTTGGAAGCCCAATCAGCGATAGTATTGGTCTCTCTATAACGGTGAGAGATAACACACTGCTCGAAAGACTTAATTATCTCCTTGGTCTAGGATATAATATTTTTAATGATCCATGATGGGGAGGATAGAACCTTTAGGAATTTCACAATATTGTTAGAATCTCACTCTAAGACAAACTTTATTATATCCCAAAGATCTAGCAAGGGAAAGGACTTGATAAGCAGTAGTTTTTTTTTCCTATGTTTTTCAATTTACGTTTCTGGAGCACAATTTTATGTTTTTCTTGAGTTTCAGGCTTTCAGATTGCAATCTGACTGGTTATTGTGTGCTTTATTGTTTGAGTATGTTAATGTCAAAAAAGTTAATCCAATGCTGCTAAATCCTACACAGAATGTGTAAATAAATCAATATTTTTTAGGCAATGCCATGCAAACAAGATTTTTTTACAACAATCGGAAAACAACGGACAAATTTTGCAATTTAATGACAACCAAAAACTATTTGACGGTGTAAGACATTTTCTTGTTGAGGGGTTCCCCACGTAAAGATAGCCTATTGGCTAATATTAGCATTGTTAATACACACTAATAGTATTGTGCCTTTTTAAGGAAATTTCACTTATAAGTTTGGATTGTGTGTGTTAATGCAAGAGGCGATAATACCCAAGATGATCAAACCACATAAACCGCATAAAAGGTTACCAAGTTAACCAATATTTTTTTATTAATTTTAAATTAAATGTGCAAGATTTTATATATATATATATATTAGTTAGAAGAAAATAATCATATATGTATACTCTAACTACCATACCTATCTTTAGAAAAATTATTTAAAATGTGTTACCAGATATCTTTCTTGATGTTCTAATTTTACTTATATATAAAAAAATAATTTAGAAATAAACACCTTAATAAGTATATCTCTTGGTGTATTTTAGATAGATTTTTTCAAGATAGGTATGATAGTAGCCTCTATAATTGTATCATGTTAACACAATTAATTTAATGATTCACTCTTTTTTAGAGCATTAACGGTGCAATAAATTTATAAAACTTAAAATCATAATTATAAATGTGTAATGCTAAAAAATACTACACTTAAGGATGTAACACAACCATATCTAACATGCACAAACTTGACTAAGTTACTTTTTTTTGGAGCATACACTTACTATTCATTTAATAAAAAATAAATTAACAATGAACTAATTTAAAATAATAAATTACTATATTATTTCTTGCCCAAGTTTCTCTCCCATCTCTCCACAATGTATTTGTCTCAAATCAAATACGTATACCTACAAGATGTCTATACAACTCGACAGACACCTTAAGAACAAACTAATAGTTAGTTATATGATCATCAACATATGATTCATCATTACATTAGATTGATCAACTAGATGGTGATTTTAAACAAAATTTGTAAAGATGGATAGGCATTCATATAATTGGGAAGAAATACTTAATTTCAAAACAAGTCTTATAATGGTAGGACTAAAGGGGTAGACCTATGCTTTGAGGGCTCATCTATGATAGGCTTGCCTATGTAAATTATTAGAGGCTTTGTAGTTTGACGTGAACTCTTGAAATATCATATTCTAGATTGGTCAATCACCACAAGAATTTATCATAATTGTTCATAACTCTGTTGTCACTATGCCCAATCCATAGTAATGATAAACTATGTTTGAAGGTTGGGGATTAACATAAGACACATACCTAGAAATTTAAAGGATATATTTTATTGTACTAGTATTAATTTCCTACATACATGATTTTCCCAAATACTTTCTTGCGTAAGTAATAATATTGATAGTAATAATGTCACTCATGCTAATTGATCTTAGAACTAATAGCAATAGTACTTGGCACAATAATGATCTATGAGGTGTAGACCATAATTATAATGAAATGCTCCTAATGAGTAATCAAAATATATTCAACATAACATATAACCAATAAAAGTCTAAATATATTAAACATGGGCATAAGTAATCAACATATAGTTTAAATAGAATAATTATGCAAATCCTGAGATGATTGTATGATGACATCCTACTAAAACATGAGTCTATGATATCAATACATAATTATAAAATATTACAAGTTCTTTGAAGGACTTCATCATTACAAAAAAATCATTCTTCAAGCATAAAATATTATTAATTGGAATCAAACTAAATCCATTAAATAATTATATGAGGATGAGAATTCTCTCGTATCATTCTTAACCTTTTGATTTTGTTTTTGATTGAGATAAAAAGGGTTTTCCAGGGACCCAAAACCTAAATCCAAAATCAAAAAGCTAAACAAAAGAAAAAAAATCTAAAGCGAGTGGCTCAACAAAGACAAAATCATGGGAAACACCCCATAGAGCCCAACAAAAAGAATACAGTGAAACCTAGGCAATCCTACCAAAAAACTAACCAAGAACTTTCATAAGCTCACAATTTTTCTCAAAGATGCTTTTGTTAATTCCTTCAAGCTCCTCCAAGATGCTCCTTGTGTCACTTATCTCTTCATTCCTGCTCCTGGTTCTGGAAGACGGTCTTGTGGAAAGTTGCATTTCCAATCCCTACAAATTCTTTCCCAGATTCTTCTTTTTTGATTTAACAATTGATGGTGGAATGCTACTTAGTGATTGGGCTATATGAAAATTGATTTTTTCATTTACTTTATTGAGACCATCACCATTGTTATTAATGGCTTCTTTATTGATATACACCAAATCCTTGAGATTACCTTCTAATTCATCCATACCCTTTTCCAACTTCAAAAATTTGAGCTTCATGTTTAGTTTTCATAACCTTCACATCTTCAATCATATTGCGAGTCATTTTCAACAGCTTATTAGTTTTATCCAGCATGGGGTTCTCAGTGAAAGTGTTAATTATCTCTTTAATGCACTGTTTAAGGAGAACTTCACTAATAACCTTATAGAAACATTTCTCTTGGCTAGATGTGGAATTAGCCAAAAGAGTATTGATATCCACTTCAATATTTTCACTATTTTTCGGGGTCCATTTGGTCTATATTAAGGGGAATATCCAACTTTATCTCTTTTTCCCCTTTGTCCTCAGTATCCACCTGTTACCCCACTTTTGTTTTTTAGATTTGTTATGTCCTTCTCTTGGGGTTTGGAAGGTGGGGTTTTGTACTTTTTAGCTACAAATCTAGGGCTTTTTCAGCTACTATTAGTGCCAAAACGTCTCTTTCTAGGGGGGGCTCTTCCTCAGACGGAGAATACTTTGGGCCATCATTAGACACATGAAGATCATTCCAATCCATGGCCATCTCATCCAACCCCTTATCATATTCATATTTGGTGTCTAACACCACATGTACATCAGGGCCAGAGGAGGGTTTTGGGTTGGACTCAATTTTGTGAGCTGGGAAAGGTTTAACCTCATTCAATTGAGAATATTCCATAATAAGTAGAATAAGCCCCTCATGTAGCATAGGGTTATCACTATTTTTAGCATGTTTAGCAAGACCATTCTTTGGAGAAGAAAGAAGATAAAACAACAGAGAAATCTTCCTATCATGTCTAAAGTGATTTAAGATAGTAAAATGATAGGAAAAAATACTTGCATACCCCCCATCTAAGGTAATGTACCTCATGATGACCTCTGGAATATCGGCCCATAGGCTCACCAAATATTTTTTGTTATATCCCCCATCATCCATCTTTCTCACCCTGTCTCATTCACTCTTCTTGTCAAAGACCACACAAAGGGCTTCCTCCATTGCCTCATTCTCTCTATAAAATTTATTTCCCTCCATCGACAGCCTAGTGTTTTTGTAATGAAAATCTCATTGATTCTGAATTCCACTCCATAAGCCCCGAGAATGCCTTTATTCCAACCTTCTAGAAAACCTTTTGTCACTTTCCGGTCTTGACCATGCAACTTTTTCATACAGGGGGCAAGGCCACCATCTGAGATTTCTATACATAATTCCTTATTTTGTTGCCAATTCTGGTATGCAGTCGGCTCCATTCTATTTTTATCACCTCCCATACTCAGATTGTCTTTTTTTATTATGTTTACCTTTTGAAACCCTATCACAAACCATAGAACACAAAACTAGGGGGCCAGGAACAATCTCAAAGCCCTCGCATTGTGTTGATTCCACTTATTACAAGAAGTGGCTCTACTCATGTGAAATGACATCATCATTAATATTCATCCATTGAGAGCAAGCAAGATCAGCAACATCCATTCGTGTCAGCTCACACAAGTATATTGGGAAGGTTTCCCATTCCATCCACCACTTGATTTTATCATACATCACCCCCAAATTGGCCACGTAGTCTGCTGGTTGGTTACCTTCCCAATAAATGTATGAGTAATTCGAAATTCATCCATCTTGACCATCAAATCGAAACAATCCTAGATTAAATGTTTGATAGTCCAACTAGGAGGCGTCCTTTTAATCAAATAATTAATGATATTAAGAGAATATCTTTCCAACCATACCTTTTTATGCCCTCCTCGAATATCAAGTTGAAGCCCAGTGTAGGCTGCATTTCTTAACCTTTTGATTTTGTTTATACTAAGGTGTAACCTAATATTTTCATATTACTAGTTGTAAAGCGGAAAAATGGAACCCTAGTTGTTCTCCCCTCCCCAACTCCAAGGAGAGAGAAGGGAGGTCACTAGGGTTGATGGTTTTCACTTAGGAGGTACTTTACATTCAAAAGAGGGGCTGAAACCCACAAGATCCAATCCCACACAATGCAGGATTGGTTTCTAAATGAGTTTCAAGGGTTAAGACATCAAGGATACCCTCTTTTGTAAAGAATGTAGATAGAATGAATAAACTAGGAATGCATGTAGAAGCAAGAAAGATTCACTTATAAACAGAGATAGGGATACAAGATGAAGCTGCGGACCTGGAATTAGCAGTAAAATGTCGAGACGGTGCTGTTCTGCAAATTTGAGCAAAAGTTGACGGGACGATGGCGCCCAACGTGCACACGGTCCTCCGAAAAATCCGCGAAACGAAGGGGGACCTGTTCGTCTCTGCACAAGGATTCCAGATCTTCAATTACAACCGCATACCTGCAACCTACACACAGAAAAGAGAGGACGATTGGGGGGTTAGGGATTAGGGGTTTGCCTTTAGGTCAAACCCCGGTTTTGGAATTAACCAAGAAATGAGAATGCTGTAAATGTAAATGTTTGTAATGTAAACAAGTACTGATACCTTGTTGTAAGAATGTTTGTATTCTTACATGCGAAGGTGTAATGTATGTAGTATGTTGTATGTTGTATGTGATCTCCTCTTCAATGGTTGAATCCTTGTCTTGAATGCAGCACTTAGCCTTGAATGGAGACTTAGAATGCTCAATTGCTTGAAGGAATGCTTGAATGCTTGAATGTTTGAATGTTTGAATGTTTGAATATCGCTTTCGCCTCTTTACACATATGTCCTCCTCCTTTTTGAGAGGGGAAATGTAGTTTATATACTTGTCAATTAGGTTTGATAGACTGATTTTTTCGACCTTGGGCCGACTAGGAAATATTATTTCCCAATTTGCAAACTTAAAGACCCGATGCCCAAAAGGAGACCGGGCCCAAAATAGGGCCAGGGACCAGGGCGCTGGGCGCCATGGTCCTGGGGGACTAGGGCATTGGGCACCCTATTCTTGAAGGACCAGGGCACTGGGCGCCATGGTCCCACCTCTCGGGACAGCAAGGTGCAAGGAGGGATCAGGCCAGGGTGCAGAAAAATGCAGTTTTTGGTGTTGTAAACAGGTTTCGGGGTCTCCACTCAGGTTCAACATTGCGTCACCATCATGAAGACCCAAATGCAGTTGAAATTGCAAGTGTCACAATTTTAGGACGCTACATTTAGCCCCCACTTTAGCGAGAGTACAAGCGTACGCTCATACTTTCGGTAAAGTACAAGGAAACAACATTGAAAATCTTTCACCACGTCAAGAAGGCAAGATACACCAAGCCCCTAGTGGACTAAGGATCTTACGAATTCGATTCACAAAGTAAAAGGGAAGATCATGAGGGAGAACCATGACTATCAGTAGTAAGGCTCCCTCACTATGAGTCATGCAAGAAAGATATCAAAAATTTTCAAGGCAAAGCTAAATTTGTCAAGAAATTTTCAAGTATCTTGAAAACATATGAATGGGATGTATGCCCCCCTACGTTAAAGCGATCGCACATGACTCACCGGGGGTGATTGCTTTAAGGTAGTGATACATATAAGAAATGAGAAAGGAAAGGAGCACGTTATCACAAGGATTTAGCCCCCAAGTGTGAGACAAGCCCAAGGATAATAGACACAAAACATAAATCACAAGGTGACTTCGCTTTCCTCGGGGTCAGTATGCTGTATGATAATTCATGTATATCATATGTATGTATGCATAATTGTTCTTCATTCCCGAATCAAGGAAGGTCACCTAGAAGAAGGGAACACATGTGTCTTTTGAGTCAACATGAGAGAGACCAAAAGAGATCTCAATGTTTTGCATCGTCCTCAAGTAGACAACACTAAGGACAACAAATAGAAGAATGAGAGTAACACATAGAAGAAGTAACAAAAGAGATCAAGAGAGGAGGAGAGAGTCTGCTATGCTAATGAAACTAGTCTAGCACGTCATCTACCCCCCAATCTTGCTGATCAATATTTCGAGAAGGCAAGAAACATGCTAGAGGAGGAACATCCAACACAGCAGATGGAGCTATCACAAGATCCAAACAAGGGCTATGTTCATGTTTCGAGCCACGTTGTTCTTGTCTAGGAGCTAGGATAAGTGCTTTAGAAAATTCGTTAGATAAATGGTTATCAACATCAACATATTCATATTCACTATCAGAATGAACAGGAGTAACATTTTCATCATGAATAACATTTTCATCTATATCATCATCAAGATTTATAAAAATAGGATCTTTAACTCGCACAAGATCAAGACCATCATGCATCTTATGTTTAGGAGATTTCGGCTCAATCTTCAGCTGAGGAGAAAATGGAATAATACTGGCTGAAGGTGTTTTTGGGGATTGCAAAGTTTGAGAAGCAGTTGCCTGAGTTCTAAAACGATGCTTTCGTCGGCGTTCACGTGCAGAGCAATTTTGTCTAGTCTTAGTAGGAAGTTGAGAAGATTGAGGAGGAGGAATGTTCTCATCCTTTTCACTTGGGTGTTTAGGTTGTGGTCTCTTAGGTTGAATAATAGGAGAAGAGGAAGCTCTCTTCTCTCCATAAGAGGAAGGAGGAGGAACTGCTCCATATAAAGGAGGAATATTTGGTTTAGGAAGGAGACCAAGTCCATCATGACAAGGAGGTATAGGTCTACTTTTAGAAAGTTTATTAAATATGGGCATAATCACATTCATAGGGATGGGTTGGGAATCTTCTTGAGGAAAGACATTAGTTTTATCTTTCAAAGGAAGAACCTCCTTCTCAAGAATGATAGGAATATCAAGTTTGGGTGTTCTAGGTTCACTTAGAGATAGGATCATATCTTTTTTCCAGTTTTGATAAGATTTAAAAAGATGATCACTTCGCGGAGGAAGAGATTGGAATTGTTTAGGCCAAAAGTAATCAATAGGAACGCTAGAAGTTCTTTCAGCTGGTTTAAAGAGACTATGATTGACAGTAACAACTTCACCATTATGGGGAAATTTCAAACACTTGTGAATAGGAGAAGCAGTAGCTTTCATGGAAGATAGCCAAGGATAGCCTAGCTTCACACGAAATTGTTCGGACGATGGAATAATAGCAAAGTCCACATCAAGGGATTTGTTATGAACCTCAATAGGCAATGTAATAGAACCAATTGCAGGAGAAGAAAATGCATCAAATAATTTCACAACCACATTTGTTTCGTCATAGATCACTTGATTCAATTGCAAAGTAAAAAGAAATTCTTCAGTAATGATATTAACCATACAAGAAGGATCAATAAGCACTCCACGACAAGGTGTATTCTTGACTTTTGTAACTATATATAAAGGACCATCAGGTGCCCTGATAGTTTCACTGGAATCAAAGGTGATGGAAGGTTCTTTAGGGATTTTCTGTTGTTCCACAAAGTTAATCACATTCGGAGTCATAGACACAAGATCATCAGGTGAGACAGAGGAATCATTAGTATCAATCGCATTAGAGGTATGAGAAGGCAATGGATCAGTAAAAATCTTAAGATTTTGGTTAGGAGGAGCTACAGATGTGTTGCCTTTATCATTCATACCAGAAATAGAGATAGTATTATTATCAATCAAATCTTGAATTTTACCCATTAAAGCAAAACATTTTTCAGTATCATGCCCAGGTTGACGATGAAATTGACAAAAAGATTTGTTATCAAAATAGGGTGAATTAATTTTTGCAGGATCTATTTGCCTTATAGGAGGAAGAGTGAGCACATTTTGTTCCAATAACTTATTCATAATACTATGCAATGATTCATTCAAAGGAGTAAACTTTCTTTCTTTCTTGAAAAACTTAGAAATAGGAGGCACACTTGATGCTGCATTCACATTGTTGTTGATGATGTTTTCATTGAATTTAATTGACTCTCTGTTCGGTTTAAACTTCCCAAATGGTTGTTGACTACTATCACCCTTATCACTCGGAGCCATAGGATTTGCTTGTTCCATTTGACTCACAGTCAGTTGATAATTGTGAAGAGTTGCGCACAACTGTTGGAAAGAAGTAAACTCAGAAAACAGGAGTTTTTCTCTAATATCTTTTTGTAAATTAGAAATAAAGATTCATTGAATATCATTGTCAGGTACTGGAAAAGAAATCTGAGCATACAAATGCTTATATCTACCAATGAAATCAGTCACTTTTTCTTTAACACCTTGTTTACAATGCATTAAATCAATCAAAGTAACTTTAGGACTTATATTGTTTTGAAATTGTTGAATAAAAGCATTTGCAAGTTGTTTGAAAGAAGTAATAGAATAGGAAGGTAACGAGCAATACCATTGTAGGGCTTTATCTCTTAATGTTCTAGTAAACAGTTTTGCAAACAACTTTTGGTCATAAGCAAAATCGGTACATATTGTTTGAAATGTCTTAACATGTGTTAGAGGGTCACCCTTACCATTATAAAGCTCCAAATGTGGAATTTCAACATGTTTAGGGGGGATAGCTCGAACAATGTCAAGAGAAAGTGGGCTTGCAACATCAAATGTGGGCACACTAGTCTTAGATTGATTCATAGAGGCAATTTGTTGCTGTAAAGAAGAGACAGTTTGTGCAAGATTGTTAATGGTCGCTTCAGTCGAAGAGTTCATATTAGACGTGTTAGATTGTGATGGAGGTATTATGTTATTGAAAGAAGGTATTGATTGAGAGTAAGGTGGTGGGACACTATGATAGTTAGTCATAGGAGATGATTGGAAAGGAGGAACACTACAAGGAGGAAAGGAAGGGTTAAATGAATTACCCCCTTGCGCCATGTTCATTTGTGGTGATATAATAGGAACACTCATTGAAGGAATGAATGAAGAAGTCGGATTGAATGAAGGAAGAGGGTTGATTGAAGAAGAGGGATTGCCCCCATGACTAGTGATCTTAGGAGGAATGTCTTGTATTGAAGTAGTCATTATATTTGATGTAAAAGTAGGTATACTAGCAATAGGAGTTGTTAAAGGGTAGAATGATTAACTTGAGTAGGAGGTTGTGTATAACCTAAGGTTTCAGCACAACTCTTCATAGGCATCACATTCGAATCCACAATGTGTGCAATACTACGCAAAATATCAATTCCATTCTTATCATTTTGAACCATACGTTTTAGACCCTCAATTAATGAAAGAGCTTCACTATCGGGGTATTCTTGAGACATCCATTGTCGAAAATCATCAAATTGGTTATCCAATTTTGAAAGTTGTTCTACAGAAACCTCATGGAGAGCTTCTTCATCATTAAGAGGATTAGAGGAATTACCCATGTCCTCGTTAAAAAGGCCATTCAAATTAGGTTCCATCTCCTCCATAATTAAACCTTGGAAAGACTTAATTCTAAGGCTTCGTCTAACGGGAATAGTGTAAGTAGGACTTATTGTTGTAAAACTCATGCACTAAAGAGAGAGAGAAGATTTTGAATTTAAAGGTAGCAAATTTCAATAAAATCAGCCAATCTCCTAGATTTAAGCTGTTAAATACAATCAGGACAATCTCCCAAAATTTCAGAAAAAATGTCAGGGACCGTGGCGAACGGAGTGCACACGGTCCTCGCAACTTTTTTTGAAATTTTCAAGGATGAAAGTTATGATGATTTTAAAGCTAATCTGAAAAAATTGAGTGATTTTACGATCTGTAGATAGGCCAAATTAAAGTTGCAATCTCAAAATTGAACCCTACCAAGATTGTTGAATAATGCAAAATTTGAATTTTGAAAAAGAGAGGGAAACTGAAATTTTGAATTTTATGATTTTAGAGGGAATACTGAAAGCAATGCAGGCTTTGAAATTTAAAAGTTGACTCAGTTTCATGCAAAATTCAGATTTGAAAGCGGAAATCAGAGTTATCGCAATTAGACACTTAATTTCAAAAGTCACAAATTGTAAAAATTTGAATAAAGCACTGAAATTTCGAATGAATGCCAACACACTTTTCAGATTTAGGACTGTAAGAAACACAATTTTGACACAAATTTCAATTTCAACAATTTTTGAATGATTAGAAGCCTTAATCCAAGCAATCACTAAACCAACTTTGACTTTAATTTTGAAAGTTTTAGAATTGATAAAATCAGCCAAAATTCTGGATTTTAGCAGAAAAATACAGTAAGATCTAGCTCCCGAAATTTCAGAAAAAATGTCAGGGACGATGGCGCTCGGGGTGCACACGGTTCTCGCAACTTTTTTCCAAATTTTCAGGGATGAGAGATATTGTGATTTTGTTACGGAATCCAAAATTACAACCGATTTGGAGGTGTTTTGATCAGCGAAATTATCAGTCAAAGTTTGAATCAAGAGGGTTTTAAAAATTAGGGTTTTGACACTTAACCACTTAATTTTCAGAATTAAAGCACAACTATGAACTGACAATTTGCAATAGAAGGGTAGATCTAAAACAAGCATTAACAATTAAACATTTCACAAGCTTAATTACTAAAAAGAAAATTTTAGGGTTTTTATGCAATTAACCTCTAAAATTTGCAAAAGATCAAACATAGAAATGTAATTAAGGAAGCAAATTTTTCAGATCTAACCATGAATAATCAGAATGAGGATGTTCACATCGGGTTCACCAAAATGTAAAGCGGAAAAATGGAACCCTAGTTGTTCTCCCCTCCCCAACTCCAAGGAGAGAGAAGGGAGGTCACTAGGGTTGATGGTTTTCACTTAGGAGGGACTTTACATTCAAAAGAGGGGCTGAAACCCACAAGATCCAATCCCACACAATGCAGGATTGGATTCTAAATGAGTTTCAAGGGTTAAGACATCAAGGATACCCTCTTTTGTAAAGAATGTAGATATAATGATTAAACTAGGAATGTATGTAGAAGCAAGAAAGATTCACTTATAAATAGAGATAGGGATACAGGATGAAGCTGCGGACCTGGAATTAGCAGTAAAATGTCGAGACGGTGCTGTTCTGCAAATTTGAGCAAAAGTTGACGGGACGATGGCGCCCGACGTGCACACGGTCCTCCGAAAAATCCGCGAAACGAAGGGGGACCTGTTCATCTTTGCACAAGGATTCCAGATCTTCAATTACAGCCGCGTACCTGCAACCTACACACATAAAAGTGAGGACGATTGGGGGGTTAGGGATTAGGGGTTTGCCTTTAGGTCAAACCCCGGTTTTGGAATTAACCAAGAAATGAGAATGCTGTAAATGTAAATGTTTGTAATGTAAACAAGTATTGATACCTTGTTGTAAGAATGTTTGTATTCTTACATGCGAAGGTGTAATGTATGTAGTATGTTGTATGTTGTATGTGATCTCCTCTTCAATGGTTGAATCCTTGTCTTGAATGCAACACTTAGCCTTGAATGGAGACTTAGAATGCTCAATTGCTTGAAGGAATGCTTGAATGCTTGAATGTTTGAATGTTTGAATGTTTGAATATCGCTTTCGCCTCTTTGTGCATATGTCCTCCTCCTTTTTGAGAGGGGAAATGTAGTTTATATACTTGTCAATTAGGGTTGATAGACTGATTTTTCCGACCTTGGGCCGACCAGGAAACATTATTTCCCAATTTGCAAACTTAAAGACCCGATGCCCAAAAGGAGACTGGGCCCAAAATAGGGCCAGGGACCAGGGCGCTGGGCGCCATGGTCCCACCTCCCGGGACAGCAGGGTGCAAGGAGGGATCAGGCCAGGGTGTAGAAAAATGCAGTTTTTGGTGTTGTAAACAGGTTTCGGGGTCTCCAGTCAGGTTCAACGTTGCGTCGCCATCGTGAAGACCCAAATGCAGTCGAAATTGCAAGTGTCGCAATTTTAGGACGCTACACTAGTCTAGTTTATATAGTATTTGAACATGCCACTCATGAATAACTAGGATCTTAATGGTCAATAACAAGTAGTATTGCATAGTATTAATAACTATACAAATAAACTTTCTATAGGGCATATTTTAAAGCTTAGAAGATGTAAAAATAAAAATAACAAGGAGACAACACTTCTTCTAAAAATTCCATGTCATCTTCCTAGAAAAGAATTAGATACAATAACAATATTAATGTAAAGTGTTTATCTTAGACAATAGTACTCATAATTTAAGGCCTATTAATAATATTTTGTGATAAAACCCACAATTAAATAACATTGTCATGCCAACATTTTTACCAAGTGAACATGACACAACACTAACAATTTTTTTTAAACTTTAACACAAATAACATAATAGTTTAATGGAAATGCAATTTTCAAACCATAAAAACTTAAGAGGCACACCAAACATAAATGAACTATGTTAATACTATTTCAGGATTGCTCGTAGGTGGCATTTAGGTCAAGTGTTAGTGACTTCTTTTGATTTTTGGCCATTTTCCTGTTCGTCAACATGTGTGCCAAGTGATGTCTCAGTGTTGTCCCGAGTTGCTTGCTTTTCTCGCTCAAAGTTGAGAGAACGCGGAGCTTCTGTGTGGCTCAAAATTTTATATCAGTGTATGCTTCTTGGCCCCACCATCCATCATGTGAAGATGATGACACTTGGTCTCCCCACGTTGCACGATCTGGTTCTCTTTTCACTCTCAACTTCGGGTCTCCCCTGAGTCGCCGCATGTCTTCCATGGTAGTCCATGAACCACAATATGGTTTGTATTGCAGTTTTCTTGTTGGGCAGGTGTAGGGGTCACCATGATGTGGTTGGGATAACAACTTCAAAGGCCATTTTGTTGGGTAGCATTTTGCAGAGTGCCACACTGGCAGTTCCTATCAGAAGCAGTTTCTAGGATGTTGTTGATGCTGCAAACTATTAGTGAGGAGCCGGGGGCTCTATTTATGCTTTCTTTTTCTTGATTTTAGAGGTTCAAACTTTTAAAGAGATTTTCAAACTTTTAAAGAGGCCTTTATGTTAATTAAATTTAGTTAATGATATACCTGTCACGTTGTGCCTATGGCCTTTGTGATTGTTTTATTTGAGGCTTAATACATTGACTTCTGTGTTGTTTTTAAATTCAATAACTTCTATGGTATTTGTTGTGAGACTCCATGGATTCAGCTATGTTCTAAGACTTGTTATCTATTAGATAAATGGTAAATGTTATTTTAAGTTAAATTAATTTTTTTTTAATTACTCTCTCGAATGGTTCTAAACATGTAGATTGTTGAATGAGCTTTAAAGCCACATGTCTTTGGGTTTTATATGTTGTTAATGCTTTTCCAAAATATTTTGGCGTATCACCTAAGTAGTGTAGATCTTTTATTTTAAGTTTCTTTCTTCCCCTTTCCCCCCCCCTCCCAATTGTATGAAGAGCCAAATTCTCAAACTCGGAGGTCATTCAGCGAGTTTCACGCAAAAGGTCCCCCATCACTAAATTTCCCATAAGGCTGTTAGCGTTTAAGGTAAAATTAAGAGTTAATAGGTCTTTTTCTGGCATGCCCGATGGGACCATAATTTTAAACAATTCTAAAAAAATTTATGAGCCATAGGCGTGTTACTAGGAGCCAGACAACTTTAAATCCCAGTTTGCTTCACCCACCCCTGGTAAGCGTCCATTCGCCCATAGCTACTTCTTCCCAGAATCCACCTATTTTCCCTGTATTTGTTCCCATAATAATGGCTCAGATCCCTCCTATAAACTTCGTGACTTGGAATAGAAATTTCCCTCTCATTCCTCTTGTTCCACCTGCGGTATGGGGGCCAATTCCCTCTTCTGGGCTAAAATCTATCCCTAAATTCACTAGAGAATGCACCAAGACACCTAGGGAGCTCCTACAAGATGTGGCTGATGTCTGCACCATCCATAACATCACAAAGAAAAATATGGCTCTAAGATTGTTTGTGGCTTCATTCAATAGGAAAGCTCTAGATTTGGATAGATGCCTTGGCCCAAATTCTATAGCCGATTGGGATCATCTAGGTGACTGCTCTTTCAGAGATTCTCTGACAAGGTTGATAGGTCATCCCTGATGCATCAATTGATTACCATAAAGAGAGCCCCATAAGAAGCGGTGACAAAATTTTATTTGAGGTTTTAGAGGACCTGGCAAAGAATAGAGTTGTCCACCCATCAACCTGTGGATATGGCATTTTTTTTTTTATCTGAAATCCTTCAACTCAGATATATCCATGATGATCCAATCTCTCAGAGGCAATACCCTCCTGGATGCGTTTGATTTGGCACTCCAAGGAGAAAACAATCTAATCAATGCTGGAAAGCTTGAACCACGACCGCTCATGTCAGTCTTTCCTGAGATATCAAATCAGGTCCCTGAGCCAACCATGCCAAGCACATCTACTCCCCAATCTATGTATGTGTACCTCAGATCCCAACAAGAAAATCTTCCTTGTCCCTCATCTCTAGCTGCAGAGGTCAGTGATATGAAAAATTTGTTAAGATCTTTCTCAAATGAAATTATTAATCTGAAAAGGTCCCAAATCCCACCTACTAGACCTCCTTTCCAACAAAATTTCCAAGGGAATAGACCCCCATATTAGAAAAAACCAATATGTGAATAACCGAACTTCCTCAAGTTAGCCAAATGGCCAGATAGTTCCAGTGCCCAATCCTTTACAAACTATCTATCCCAACACTAGTAAAGAGTTGACCATGGGACAAAATAATCTAGTGGATGATACCAATTCTTGGTGTTTTCCATGTAACAACGCCCACACCCCAAGAAATTGCCCAAGAGGCAATTTATAGCAATAAATTATATATCAACAAGAAATAGGCGTGGCTTCGGATGATTTAGTTTACGCATCCCTTGACATGGACAATGCATCTCTCATCACACACATACAAGGTATGTCAATAGAGCAAGAAATGGAGATAGCTCTGGACCATGCACTATTCTCTTGGATGGAGGATGAAGATTTCTAGCTCACGAATGGCACAACCACATCAAGCTTAGGGGCTCCTCAAGTGCAATCAGATTACAACCTTCAGTCAAAAATATGCTTCACGAGAGAGAATGTAGGCACGCAGGGGAGATTCACCTCAAATAAAGCTCCTGAACAACCCACAACTACTACCACATACTTGAGAAAGGATTTATTCCCTATAAGTCGAGAGAGGCAAAGACATCGGTTTCATCAGTATTGGATGTGGTGGAGCAGATAAAGAAAGCCTCAGCCAACATCTCCTTATGGGATCTCCTTAGTATCCTAGAGCAGAAGAATTGGTTGAAGGAAGCTCTCTCAGAGGTGGGGAAACCTACTGACGAGAATGTTACCAGTTCTTTGTGAGCTCCCCATGAAACAATCATGATCATTGACAGTGTTGACAAATTAGGTTGTACCTCCTAAATCCCAAGTGGAAGGTAAGCATAAACTAAATCCTTTCTATTTGACCCTCATAATAGGAGACAAACTTTTACACAATTCTATGATAGATTTTGGTGCTAGCACTACCGTTATGCCTAAGAAAATTGCCGAGGTTTTGAATATTAAATATGAGCCTTTAAATAGGGGTGTTATCCAACTAGATGAAAATAAGGTCCAAACCATGGGTCTTATCAAAAGCCTTCCACTGATGTTGTTTGTGTGTCCTAGTGTCATTGTGTCTCAAGAAGTAGTAGTTATTGACATTCCGCCTATTTTTGGCCTCTGCCTTTCTCGAAAATTCACTGCCAAAATAGGAGGTTATCAATCTTTAGACTGGTCTCGCCTCATCCTTTGAACCCAGCGTGGTGCTAAACTCAAAATTCATTTAGAACCCCTATAGACTGAGCACGTAGCAGATCAAGCTATGCTCAAATTTGAGCCAACTCATACCTCCATCTCTAATGAAGAGAGAAAAATAGTAGAGCTTCTTGAAGATGAAGAGGTGACTGGGGATATTACACCAGAGCAGGAGGTTTTTCTCAATGAATTCATAAATTCTGATCCATACTCCAACTATCATGTCATAGGTCTTGGTACTTACTATATTTTTGATGAAGATCAAGTCATCCAAAAACTAAGGATCCACTAACCAAAGAAGAGTTGTCCTTTGTGCTTTGGACCTTACACTTTGATGATGCAAGATGGAAAGTAGGTTTAGGCGCTGGGATTTACCTTACCTCACCTTTGGGTGAACAAATCCTGAGGTCTTTTTGCTTGCAGTTTGCTTGCTCCAGCAATGAAGCAGAATATGAAGGGTTGATCCAAGGCCTAAGTTTGGCAGAAAGGATGGGTATAAAGTAGTTGAAAGTTTTGGGCGACTCTGAACTGATCATACACTAGGTTTGAGGAATCTCTAGTGCCAAGCACGTGCATATCAGATCCTACCACCATAGGACATGGGATCTGATCGAAAGCTTCGATGCTTTCAATATCCAGAGGGTTCCACAAAAGACAAATGCATCCATTCATCGAATGGATACTATTGGGTTCCAATTCAACCCTGTTGTGGACCTGCTTGCCAATCCCTAGGTGGTCAACATGATCATTTGACCAGCTATTCTAGACAATGAAACCCAATGGAAAGTTTTTGAGAGTGATAAGAAAATCACTTTGTTCATTCAAAACTCAAGAGATCAATTATAGCCTAAAGTAAAGGAGGCTTACGGGGATCAGATCATTCAACTGAAATCCAACAAGCTCCCTAATGGATTGATCACCCTAGAAAATTTGTTTGACCATGATGATGCCAAAAATGACAAGCGAAAACTCATGGCCGATAAGGGTGACTATGTTGAAGTGTCGGTAGGGAATGGGAGAATACTTAAGGTTGGAAAGGAAGTTCCCTCAGAAGACTGAGAGAGATTGGCTCAATATTGTGATGAGTATGTGGGCGTGCTAGCATGGTCATATGAATATTTGAAAGGATACAATTCTAGCACCATTCAACACACCATTGAGCTCACTGATGGGGCCAAGTTGATTCGACAGAAGAAAAGACCTGTCAATTGGAATCAAAGATCATCTATCCCATCAAGCAGAGTACATGGGTATCCAATTTGGTTCCAGTCAAGAAGAAGAATGGAGATATCCAGCTCTATGTAGACTTCCATGACCTGAACCAAGCATTTCTTAAAGACCATTATCCTTTTCCACCAATGGAACAGTTGTTAAGAACTTTAGCGGGGTTGGAGATGCTCTCAATGATGGATGGGTTCTCAGGTTATAACCAAGTATTGGTAAAGCCAGAAGATCAACATAAGATAACCTTTACAAACAAATGGGAAACATTTTCTTATTAGAAAATGCCATTTGGGTTGTCAAATGCCGGTGCCACTTTTCAGAGAGCTATAGATCTGGCTTTCAAGGAGCTCATTAACAAAATCATCCTCATATACTTGGATGACTTGACCATGTTTTCAAAGCACAAAGAAGATCACTTCAATCATCTTGAGCTAGTGTTCCAAAAGTGCTTGGAGTTTGGCATCTCATTAGACCCAAAGAAATACATCTTTGGGGTCCCACAAGGAAAATTACTAGGGCATGTAGTGTCAAAAGAAGGAGTCTCCATCGATCTAGATCGACTAAAGGCAATAAAGGAGCTTCCTCTTTTTGTCAACAAGAAGGGCATTCAATCCTCCCTAGGTAAAGTTAACTTTGTTAGGCGCTTTATCTCAGACTTTGCTAGGATGGTGAGGCCCATCACTCTAATGCTTAAAAAGGAAATACATTGTAAATGGAATCCTGAAGCTAAAGAGGCATTCGGGAGGATCAAAGATGCCATCTCTTCAACTCCCATGCTCTCCAACCCTGATATGTCCAAGGATTTTATAATGTATGTTTTCTCTAGAAATTATAGCATTGTCGTGGTTCTAACCCAGAAAGATGGAGACAAAAGAGGTGAGCATCCCATAGCTTTCCATTCCAAAACTCTAAAAGAATACGAGGCTAAATACAATTTTGTTGAAAAGCAAGATTTGGCCATCATCAAGGGCCTAAAAAAGTTTAGGCATTTTATCGCCTATAATAATACTACTGTGTATGTCGCCCACCCTTTAGTCAGGGAATATATAATGGAAGGCGACATTATAGAGAATAGAGTGAACTGGATTACCAAAATCCTAGAATATGACATTGATGTCAAACCCACCAAGGTAATATGTGGCAAAGGTTTGTGTGAATATATAGCCCAAGAGTTTGACTCGTAAGAGGTCGAGGTTACTATAAAGAAAGTTGTAATGGTCACCTCTAAACCAACAGAAGCTTGCTTGATAGAGACTCAAAAGCATTTTATGAAGACTGGAATTTTTCCTATAGGCCTCCCTCCCAAAAAGGAGGAGGTTCTACAGGTTGCAAAATAGTAGCTTCCGCCTAGTGGAAGGAGTCCTTTTTATGAGAAATTTTGACAGAATCTTACTCCGTTGCATGGACCAAGGCCAAGATAGTAATCTTCTACATGAATTTCATTATGGTTTATTAGGATGCCACTTTTCAGTGCAAACCACCATCGTTAAGATCACTTGCGCTTGGTACTTCTGGCCCTTTGTGTTTAAAGATGTTCATACTCTAGTAAGAGAATGCAAAGAATGTCAGTACTACAATGGTAGGTGTAGAAAGGCAGCAATGCTGCTCAGGCCCATAATGGTGGAAGAACCCTTCACTCAGTGGGGTCTTGATTTCATAGAAATGATCAACCCTCAAAGCTCGGTTAGACACAAGAGGATCTTAACCACTACGACTACTTCACCAGATGGTCTGAGGCTATCCTCTCGAGGAATTCATCAGAGGCAGAGATATTAGCATTTCTGGAAGATTTAATGTCCCGATATGGTCCGCCAAAGACCATAATATCAGACAATGCATGAGTTTTCATACGATCATGAGTCACCCAGTTCGCTCTCAGTAGAGGTATCTACCTGAAGACCTCCTCAAACTACTATCCATAGGGAAATGGCCTAGCTGAGTCCACTAACAAGAATCTCCTAAGACTCATTAAAAGAATGGGTTTTAAACACAAAAGGGAGTGGCATCACCACTTGAGAAGCGCATTATGGGAAAACTGGATAACGTCCAAACAAATTCTAAATAATTCCCCATACAAGATGGTCTACGGCAAGGATGCATTATTCCCCATGTCTTTGGAGATTCCCGCCTTACAATTACTCAAATCTATTGAGGTGGTCAAAAATGGTCCCATGGAGGTGAGATTGGCAGAGATTATGGAACTAGAGGAAGCAAGGGAAGTGGCATTTTTGATCATCCAAAACCGCTAGCAAACCATCAAGAGGTGGTATGATAATAAAAAATGTTCTATCCTAGGATTCAAGCAAGGTGACCTTGTTTTGAAGTACAATGAGAGGGTAATCAAGCCCGGTCAACATGCTAAATTTGATGGTTTATGGGAGGAACCCTTCCACATTACAAATTGCAAGGGTTTCAATGCTTTTGATCTTTAGAATATGCAGAGAGAATCTCTCAGAATTTTGATCAACAGGTTTCATCTTAAACCCTTTCACTAGCAGCAAATTTCCTAATATACAATAATGTAAATAATGTATTTTAGTGTGCCTTATTTATTTAATTGTGTTTCTTCATGCATTCCCAAAGAGAAAAAGTGAATCACAAGATACACCTTGATCAAACAAAAGGAAATCATTATAATATAAGTATCTTGGTAAAATATATGCAGAAGGTCTGCAGCTTAGATTTGAGAAATAAAGAGACAAAACTTTCTAAAACAGGGTGGCAGTATCTCAATGATCTTCTTCATCATCATCCTCATCCATCTAGAATTCAGAGTCATCATCTTCATCTTCAACATCATCTCCCCCTGATCACTTGTGGCCAGAGTCATCATCAAGATCCTGAGCTATCGACATAAACACCAGGTTAGGGGGGACATGCAGCATGAAGATCTATGGGAATGTAGTCTCTGAGTTTAGTATACCACTTGGTGCTAGCCCAAACAGGCACTATCAAATGAACTCGGAGGAGGAACTCCACAAAAATCTCCACTCGGAAGTGATGAGATGACAATGACATGGTCTTTAGACTGCCTATAAGTGGATACTAGGACAATTCCTCACCAAGGGTGATGAAATGCTACAAATTTGAGGCCAGACGTAAGCCTCTGAAAGGGATGTAGTACACCACAATGTCTTCTAGGCCACCTAGATACTCCAAAGAGAATAGTGCTTTAGCTAGCTCTGAGGTAAGATAACCAGTCATCTCGACGTCCAATAACGAAGCCACAAAATGTGAGCATATATCTGTGTTTACATGGTATCTGTCCACGTCGTCAATGAAATCCTCCCCAAGCACCCATTTGATGGTAGCAATGATCAGAGGATTTTTGCATCGCGTCATCCCCTATAACCTCTAGTCTAAAATATTTCCTAAGAAAGTGACTTGAGCCTTACTTCTAGTGAGCCTGATAGGAGTATCCATTTTTCAGGACACTCCGTCGTTGAGCTGGATACTGTGCAAAAGAATGTCTAAAAAGACATATTTATAGCGGATTTTTAGCTCCAGGTGATGAATGAAGTGGAAAGCCAGTCCTCCCAATTTTTGATGCAACTGTCTTCTCTCATCAATTCACACAAGTAGATGAAGTCTGGCTTGATGGTTGTGTATGCCCTGTCTTGTACCTCAAAAATAGAAGCAGTATCCTTAGATGTCGTGCGTATATATAGGTACATTGTGTCTAAGCCAGAAAACCCACAGGTCTATTATAACTCGTGCGCATCTCGCTTGCTATGGATACTCCTCAATGCGGAGATTTGTCTAGACAAATAGATCACCTCAAGTGGCTCTAAGTAATGATGGACTCAATATGCATTTTCTCAAGAATCTAAGATGGCGGCGCTTATTCTTTTTTAGAGTTAATTGTAACTAGGAAAATGAACTGGCATATGTGCGGACAAGAACTCATCATTAAATGTCTTATTTCACACAAATCTAGGCATGTGACGCATTTAAGGAAGAAGGTCTCCAAAAGTGCCTATCATATTGTTCATTCTACAACCTCAAGCGTCGAAAATCTTTAGAGGTGTCAGAAAGAGAAGCCTTCTTGCAGAAGATGGAGATGGAAGCAGCTTCCTCAGGTCCTTTCCAAGGAAAAATGTGGGTAGATGTATTCAGGGAGCTTTCGTATTCCTCTCACACCATGCCCCCAAAGCCAAAATATCAAAGAACCAAAGCTAAATCAAAGTTGGCCAGCCACAACCTAGCGACGGTGATAGATTATTTAGAGAATGTCATTGAGCCCAAACTTCACAAGCAGCCAAAGAACCTCAGAGAGGCCACTTGTGGTAGGATGGTAAATCACAAAAATTAGCCACAATCTACAGAAATCAATTTCTGAAATAGTGGTACTCCTCAGTTCGTGGTTCCCATGGTTCTACACTATTTAGAGTTTGTAGCTGCGTGCACCAACAGGTTTGAGCCCATTTCTTCTTCAATTCAGGGCTCTAATCTGAGAGTAGTTATAACCCCAGAGGCTGTGAGAGATATGATATGTTGTCCCATTTTTGACAAAATGGAGGTGTTCATGGAGAGTTCCATGGAGGAATATTGGAGTAGTAGAAGAGATATTGTCTCTTTTTGTCATGGTGTGTTGAACCAGAGTCTAACAACTCAGCCTCCAAGACTCCCTCTATCCTACAATGACTTGAGGCATGATGACCTCAAAGATATTTCCTTGACCCTTGCATGGCTATGCGGTCGCGATAATGATTGCGAGATCACTGCTCCTATGATGGGTTTCTTGTTCAAATGCCAGAAACAGAAAGGACCATTTCATTTCAACTTCTCTGTTTTAATAGCTGGAGAGATGGTGAAGCAACTAGCTAAATTTCAACATTTTTGGCGGTTCAGGTTTTCCTCATTCCTAGTTCACCATTTCTTGCACTAGAATGATGCTTTTTTCGCCAATTCATGCGACTGGCTACCCATGATGAGTTAGGAAACAATATTCCTGTGTTGGACTAGACGCCCATCCTGCTAGCTTCTTACGATGCCTACCAGTTTTTTGACTATTTCCTAACTCCCGTCCTTCGAGATCTTTGTTTGATCTCCAAGGAGCCTCTTTCCTGCTTTTCCCAGATACAAATTAATTGGATGTACAATGAACACCCCCCTTGTGACTGGTTTCTGGGTAGTGACTTTTCCTTTATCTGGGTGCATGGCTTCTTTAAAGAGCCCTTCCGCCTACCTACCTAAGTCACAAAGAAAATCCTTTTCCTTGAAATTTCCTAGTAGTTGGTGAAGATTGATAGAGCTACAGGGGTAGGAAAACATGATACCTCCATAACAGAGGACCACAAAGCTATTCACCCCATTACTCTCATTCAGAGGAGCATTGCTGAAAATGTCTTGACCTCCAAGATGGTGCAACTTGGCTTGGTAGTAATTGATAATATGTGGAGTTACGACCCAGATGGGTGTCTATCTGAGAGAAAAAATGTAGTTAATCATGAACCATAGAGTTTGTGGGAAGGACGCACTAACCCGCCAGTGAATGACCCAAATTTCTATGTGGATCTTAGTGATTTTCTTGTTTTGAAATGACCCTCGTGGTTCAATTTTTACTCTATCATGCAAAAGTACAATACAATGAAGCCCATTCCCTGGAGCATGCTAGAAGCCATGAGGTTGGATTCGTGGCCTAAAAAAAAGAGGGAGGATTTCTAGATCTACCATCAGGAAGTGAATCAGCCCAAAGCTAACATTGAGAACTCTCCTTTTGACGAGCATTTTGAGAATGAATGGCGACAACACAACAAGTCAGATGAAGAGATAGGTGATGAGCCCCACATGTTGACTCATCCCCCTTGGCAGCCCAACAATAGGAGGTAGAAGTTATAAGTGTAGATGAGAAAGAGACCGAGTCTAGTATTCCTCTTCCTCTCGTTGGTTCAATTCGGAAACCCCATTCCCAAAGCACCAAAAGATCGACTAAGAAGTAGGCACCTAATTCCTCTTCCAGTAAAAAAACAATATCTAGGTCCTACAAAGAAGGGTTAATTTTCTCAGGTCTGTGTGGTTCCCTCAGCCTCTCAGCAACCAGTGACTTCTATAGTTCAGGTATGCCCTTCTTTTCCCTTTCTTCGTTCTCAATCTGTATCTTTCATAGCATCCCAACTCACATCTATGCTTGCCCAAATCCCCAATACTCTCACATTAGCACCCATTAGGGCTCCAGTCGACCCTCAAGTTGCATCATCACAGGTCTCCATTTCTCTCCCTACTCCTGATTTTATTCCTGCAACGTTTTCCCCACAAAAGCTTGATGCAGTAGCTGTCTTGCATAGGCTTGGTTTTGGAGACTCCACTCCTCCCTTAAATGTCGGGGTAGCGTTCAATGATCCAATTTATTCAGGAGCCTCTCCTTTTGTCCTGTTGTTTTCTCCAACTACACTTGCACATCCCATTGAGACCTCTTTCGGTGGCCCTATTTCCCAATTCCCCTTTGCAATCCCTCTTGGTGTAGTGTTTGCAGGCCAACCTATTGCGAACCTGAATGCTTATCAGCAACAGGCTACCTTTTCCAAGACTACACGTATTGGTAGGACCAGTAAGAGAAAGGAGAAAGATGGTGCTAGGCCAGCCCATCCGCATGTACAGACACATTTCAGTGAAGAAAAGGATAGTTTTCTCTTTGCGACCATGTTCCCCAAGGTCGACAAGCCGGAATCCCAAATGAGACCCAACAATTACACCTTGCATGTTATCAGGGTAAATCTCCTGAACGCTATGACATTTGACAAGGTAGAAATGATGGAAGAAACTTTGAAGGCTGTGTCTTTAGATTTCATCAAAAAGAGTCGTCATCTGGATAAAATGCAAGCAGAGAAGGTGAGTCTTCGAGAATCCTTGGACAACCAAAGAAAGGAAGACAGAGCTAGGAATGCTGAGATCAATCACTTGCAGGGATTGTTAACCCAAGGTAATTTGAAAAAAGGAAAGTTGCAATTCACCCTGAATAATGTGAGTTCTTAGTTGAAAGGATAGGAGACAATGAGGAATGTGGCCTTGAAAGAATTGCAGGAGAGGGAGCAAGAAATACAACAGCTAAAAGAAGCTTCCAGAGGTGCTACCCCAATTCATACATAGCTCCATGAGGAGGTCCTCCTAAATGAAGAATACGCTCAACAACAAAGTGATGCACAGGTCACGCTTTCAGAGGAAAGAGAAAGGTTTGGAACAGATTTGCGTGAAAAAGGGAGTAGCATGGACCAAGATGAAAATAAATTCCTGGATATGGAAGGTTTGTTGGAGCAATAGTGAGATCACATCTCGCGACTTCAACAAGTTGTACAAGATGGAAATGCCAAAATCCTCACTCTAGAAAGTGAGGTGGTCCATGAACAAGACAAGTGCAAGGAGCTGCAAGATGAGATAGGAGCAAAATATGAGGAAGTCTCATGGTTATCAAACCTTACTCCCCCTCTGGAGCCTCTGGAGGTTCCTCAATATTTCTCTCCAATTTTGGTGGAATTGTATGTTTCCCATTGGAAAATAATTAATCAGTATTGCCCTTCGCTGCAACTTGTACTAAGATTTCTAGGAGAAGAAAAATCTCCCTGTGCTGAAGAAGGTGCTCTCATTAACAACTCTATGCTTTTTATTGGTCCTAAACTCCCCGCAGCCTAGAGCTTAATTCAGTTGTTGTATGCTGCTCAAGATGAAGAGTTGAGAGAAAAAGGAATTACAGACCGCAAGCAATTAATTAGGAAGACTAATGTCTTCATTAACTAGCACAGGGTAATCATGCATGTATCAGTAGTGCTTGAGCCTTTAAAGATTTTGGTTCTAGATATCAAGGAGCGCATAGAGAAGTTTATTTTCCTGGGTCGACCTTCTCCTTTTCCCGTGGATGGCTCCGTGCTAGGGATTGAACAAGTGTTGAGCGAGATAGAGAAATTATAGCAAGATAGGACCTTCCTACAACACCTGAGAAATCCTATTTTGGCAAAGGAAGTCAAGCATCTCCTGCACCCTTTGGCCCAACTCTATGCACTCTTGAAACTGGTCCATAATGAACCAGTGAACTTGCCATTTGTTGAAGTAATTTGTTTATATAAATGCTACCAGAATCTGGAAGGACAGGTGCTACCCTCTGAGGATGAATGCATTCTATTGCAGCAGGTCTTCAATCTACTTTTCCCTGTTCTGGCATGAAGTCTAGTCTCTGAACTAGCAATTTTGGGTTCTAGCATTCCACAGGCAAAATTCCCCATTTAGTTGCCAAGAAATGTTAATATTATTTCAGGATTTCTTGTAAGTGGCATTTTTGTAAAGTGGCAGCGACTTCTTTTAATTTCTGGCCATTTTCTCATTCGTCAGGATGTGTGCCAAGTGGTGTCTCGACGTTGTCCTGAGTTACTCGCTTTTTTCGCTCAAAGTTGAGAGAACGCGGAGCTACCGCATGACTCAAGTTTTTATATCGGTGTATGCTTCTCGGCCCCACCATCCATCGTGTGAAGATGATGACACTTGGTGTCCCTATGTTGCACAATCTGGTTCTCTTTTCACGCTTGACTTCGGGTCTCCCCAAAGTCATCACGCATCTTCCATGGTAGTTCATGAACCAGAATGTGGTTTGCATTGTGGTTTTCTTCTTAGGTAGGTGCAGGGGTCACCATGACATGGTTGGGATAACAACTTTTAAGGCAGTTTTGCTGGGTAGCATCTCGCGGAGTGCCACACTGGGAGTTTCTGTCATAAGTTGTTGCTAGGATGTTGTTGATGTTGCGAGCTATTAGTTAGAAGTCAGGGGCTTTATTTATGCTTTCTTTTTCTTTCTTTTAGGGGTTCAGACTTTTAGAGATATTTTTAGACTTTGGTTCATTGAGGAGGCCTTTATGTTAATTAAATTTGGTGAATGATAGACATGTCAGATTGTGCCTATGACCTTTGTGATTGTTTTATTTGAAGCTTAAAACACTGACTTCTGTGTTGTTTTCAAATTCAATAACTTCTATAGTATTTGTTGTGAGACTCCATGGATTAAACTATGTTCTAAGACTTGTTATTTGTTGGATGAATGGTTAATGTCATTTTATGTTGAATGAGTTTTTGTTGAATTACTCTCTTGAATGGTTCTGAACATGTAGATTGTTGAACGAGCTTTAAAGTTGCTTGTCTTTGGGTTTTATATGTTGTTAATGCTTTTCCAAAATATTTTGGCATATCGCCTAAGTAGTGTAGATAGTTTGTTTTAAGTTTATTTCTTTCCCTTTTCTCCCTCCAATTGTATGAAGAGTCGGCTTCTCAAACCCGAAGGTCATTCAGTGAGTTTTGCGCAAAAGGTCCCCCATCATTGAATTTCTCATTAGCTTGTTAGCATTTAAGGTAAAATTAAGAGTCAATAAATTATACCATAGTTTACTATTTTTGCAAATATCTTTTTAACCACAACATAATACATTGTACACTTCAAGCAATAGTAGAAAATAACAAGTTACCATTCGAATAGGATTGATTCATAAACATTAAATTAATTCTTTCCTTTGTTGCCAACACTAAATACCTCCTTCTTACTCAAGTTTCTTTTGCATTCTTTCATGATGTGATTTCCTTACCTTCTATTCCTACACCTGCAAGATGTCCATATGTCTAGAAGTTCTAACATAAGATCAATTGATAGTTAGATACATGATTATCAGGAATCATTAATTTAACTGCATCAATTTACAACAAACACTTACTATTTTCCATAGATGAATAGAGAATCCTTAAGATAGGGAAGGACTGGCAAGATCAATCAGAACTTAGATAGACAAGACCTAAGGGCCAGACCTAGTGTCTCGGGGGCTCATCATAGATGGCCTTGCCTATGTGAATGCTCAGAGACTTCATAGTTAACAAACAATTTAAAATCCATCTATTAAGAAAGTATTAGAATGGGTATGCAACCCTTTCTAGGGCCCAGTCCCTAGATAGTTTGCTCGTTGGCTACCACCCACTTAGGTGAAACAGGGACGATGACCTAGCTAGAACAAATGGACCATCCATAATCCATAGACCAATGTCCATTATAAAATTATAATAAAAGTAAAAGCCAATCTACATGCTTCATGAATTGATTATCCCTAACTCATTTATGTGACCTCCCAAGAGTTCTAAACAATGAGATGATTCTTATAACTCTCATGGTAACTCATTTTGAGGATATACAGATTTCAAGAATTAAAAGTGCAGATGCGATTTATGTAGACGATAAAGACCTCACAAAACATACATTCTCCAAAGGAGATCTATGAGCATAGACCACGTAGTTGGATAATATAGTGATATAACCTCTAGGTCAATGAATCCATGATTTTCTTTTCTTCGAGACTAGGGTAAGCATATTCCATATTTATACATATTAAGGCCCTCCCTATAATTATTTACTCAAATGCTCTTGCCACATCTTATATATATATAACAGAGTTAAGAAACTTATCTCGTGACACTATTTAGAGTATACAGCTACACAATTCCATATTTGGTTATTGTACCTTGTAATAAAAGTTCAGAATTAACAGTATTATTGCTAACAAGGATTGAATCTCAAATAAATTAGAATTGAAGTAAAATTTATCGACTTAAACAAATGAACTAAGGACTTGAATTCAGCTCAATGTCGATCTAACTCCTAATGTGACTTTTAATACACAATATTTTAAACAATTACTTGCACTATTTTAATTGGCAACGTGGATTTTTTTCAAACTCTAAAGTAGATGTAGAAAATCTACTTACCATTTTAGCTCCAGGATAAAAACTTAGAATATAATGCCCTTGATGCTTTTCCACAGGTACATCCCTTTGCAAAGTTTCCCCAGCATAAATGAAGTATCAGAGACAAGATTTTTCAAACGCCCAGAAGGCAGCCTTGCTTCCATCGCCAGCTTCCAACTTGTGACTCGACGCCACATAACAGTTTCCTCCCGACATGTGCCAGTGTGGGAGCTTAATTGTTTACGAAATTCCACAAAGAAATGTCCTCCTAGGGAATGCGATGATTGCATGGTTTTGCAACAATGATATGGTGAAAGGGATTTAGAAAATGTCATGAAAATAAAACTGGCAGATGAAAGCCAACTCTGTTGCTAGTATCCTCCCAACCTGGAACACATAATACGGGGCCTACTGGGGATTTGGTTTTGCAGCTGTCATCATTGTAGATAGCGCACCCAGAAAAAAAAATGGATTTGTTGAAAAGGCTTTAGAAGCTTTCAAGCAAATGATAAATGCAGATGTAAGCCAAAATCTTTCGCAGTGTCCTCTCGACTTGAGCTAAAATGGGAGCTTTTGAACTGGCATATTGCCACGCCTCATCCCATAACACCATTATTTTTACAGAATGCCTGAAGGAGTCGCAGTCCCATGAAATAAAATAATTACGAGATTGTGCAGAAAGTGGAATTGATGAAAAGGCATTATAAACTGTTCATGCCATTGTAATTGACAGGCGTAAGGCCAAATTTGATCTACAGTCCTCCAGACCAGCTACGCCAGAGGGATAACTTCCAACAAAAGTTGCTAAATAAAAGAACCTAAATAATATATTTGATGAACTACATCAGATGTTCGAGCATAACCAGGCAACATCCATCAAAGCTTAAAAATCAATGAATTTTTTGCCAGACCCTGTATCTACTACTGCCTTGCTAGAAAAATGCCCAAAAAATAAGGTGGACTCCCCCATACTGTCCATGACTTTCTTATCATGATGCCCTTACCTCTGGCCTACCCTCACATTAATTTCTTTCTTATCTCTCATCTAATTTCAACACAACACATGTTTGCGCCATGACCTCCATTGCCACCCCCTGTCAGCATTTACTACTCATATTTATGAAATCGTTGAGTGTGAGCCTACGTAGGAGGAGTATTACATTAAATTGATTCCCGTGAGTTGTGAGCTGTCAGTTCAGCGAGGGCCTTCACAAGGGCACAATTCCGGCCTCATCCTTTATGATGTCGGAGCCTTGCACTCAGCAAGACTTGATCTCTGGTGGGCTCATTTGGAACCATTCAACTTCACCAGTAGACCAAGGGCCAATTGACTACAAGACAGTATTTGAATTCTTTTAACTCACATATTGCCTCAAATCGTTGGCAGCCTGTTTAATTAATGGCTCTTGTAAGGATAGTCGGCTAGGCTATCACTTCCCAAGTAATGGCATTAAAACTCATCCTCGTCTCTATTATAATACTAATTCCAAAGTCCAAGTGTTGAATACTATACTTGTGTCAGACTATAAGAATTATAATAGTTGAGGATATGAATAAGACTATTTTTAATTCATTGTGTGCACTCATGATTTCTTAATCAAAGTTTTAGTGATTTATAGTATGATGGGTGGGGTGGGAATCTTTATGAATAGCTACATCCACTGGAATATTTAGAATATTTAGTCTGCCCAAAAGAGAGCATACTTGTATTAACATATTATAGATGTTGTCATGGAAATAAGTATTGATATTGGAGTATTAATATAATTCATTTTGGTTCTTCTAAAACTTTATGTTCATTATTCCAACACAGAGGTGATCATTATATGAAACTAGTGGTAAAATAATCAATAGGTACATCATACAATTTTTAATTCACACTTATAATCTTACCCTAACAAAATGCATATAATCAAGGATGTAAACAACTTTTGACATGTATGCCTTTAAAATTAATGTGTAATCAATTGATATAATTATGATACATTTTACTCAACCATGATATGAACTAGAGTGATTTGCCTTGTAATGGATCACCTACCATATCACTAAAGGTATATTCCACTATCAAACAAAATTTGATTAAAAATAGAAACATAAGTACAATCCAATCACACTAGAATGATTCAAAATTATAATTATACCTCTATACACTTGAAATGTACTGAAATCTAGACTTAATCATAAATCGAATTCCCACATCATCTAAATCAAATAAATATCTTGAAGTAACACCGAAACATGAAGTGTATGTTCCTATCTATTGGTGGGGCCTTATATTAGATCCAACATTAACTCATTGCAAGGTTAAAGAAATATAAAGAATAGATACATACTTATATGACTGTACATGGATCTCACAATAGTTATTAATTAGAATGCCAAATGTCCCATTAACTATCCTTAATCATATGTAGTATTATCCATATCTTTCATATTTAGCTTAATATTCAATGATTCTAGTGTTTTCTAATGGGTTTTCCATTCTTCCTACTTACTATTACATTTTTGGTAACATACTAGTAAATTTCAATAGGTTCATATTGAAAATTAATTAAGATCAATTAGGCGAACTCTTCAAAATAACCCATACCTCCTTGTAGCTTCCGTCCTTTGTGTAACCTTTACATAAATATATCTTCTCCTCATATGGAGATTATTTTCTTCTGAACAGTTTCTTCAGGCCTACGCTTAGATCACACTCAAGTGCATTGATTAGTAAACTATGGTAATATAACCAAGAAAGTGAATTTATTCATACTCCACATATCTTAAAATAACTAAATCTTCCAAACCATATTGTATAAAAGAACACTATTCACATAATAAAAATTATTTAATTTTTATTCAAGATTTAGTCTTCGCATACGCATTGATTTCACTATAGTGGTGTTCCTTCCGTTAGAGTTATCAAATATAATTGGTACTCAATCCTTACTCTTAATCTTCTTTCAAAATACAAAGCAAGGCAAAGTAATAAAAGTACTTACCTTAACATCATGAGCTTTCTTTCCCTCAACTTGCTTATTTTAAGTCTAAGGTCGAATCACCCTTAATCACAATTGCCAATACAACATAGTACTATAATCAAAGTAACATGAACTTATAATTATCATATATTATCCTTTTAAATGTGTCCATTCTACATTAATACAATTTATCAACAAAGTCATTTTTGCATTCCATCTTTACCTTAACTATAAAAGATTCTATGAGTATAATGAAACCATTTTACTCATGCAGCATAGTCATAATGAAGGTCTTATCATAAAATATCTATCTAAACCATTTGAATCAACTAATCCAACTCAAGGTAGCATCAAAACATAAATAATTAATTTGTATCTAAAGGTGGGGCCTGACAGACACATCCCGCTTTAATTAGATTTAAATGAAATGAGAGCATAAAACATAATTGAAATCAATAAAAATTATCTCTGTGGAGTACATGGCTCTCATTAATCCCTACTTGATACAATTTAAACATAGAAAAATTAAAATGTATTAGGATTATATATATTAATCATACTATGACCCAAAGGCATTATAAGTTCCCACCAAGGCAAGATACTATTGCATTCATTGAATTCAATTCTTTAATTAATTTAGCCAATGAATGCATAAAATTAATTTTTTTTCAATAGAAATTCTATAATCCAAATTTTTATTTATTTTAAATGATTGTAAAAAGTCCTATTTTACTTTATTCTTATTGATTTATGTTATTGTAAAATTTAAAATTTTCAAAAGAAAACATATAATCATACATGAAAGAGGTACATCATTTATTACTATTGTATAATTAAAATAAAACAACAAGGTACATCATTTATTACTGCTACATAATCAAATCAGCTTTTACCACACGAAATGCATATAATGGGACTGAACCACCAAATAAAATGAAAAAAATACGACATTTTAAATAATGAACACTAAATCGTGTCGTAAACAGCTAATATCATCCAATTATTATTATTTTTTATTTTTTGATCCGAAGATCATATTCATTTTTTCAGAATGTAATTACATATAGAATTAAAATGTTCATAGTGGTGTATGGTAGTCTAGGAAATAAAAGGATTAATTTATAAAATCTGCTTTTACTTGAATCTCATATACTAATTAAAAAAATAATGAATGAAATCAAATTTGAATTAATAATAGGTAAATATGTATTTTGGGCATAAATATTTTATACTAATTATTGTATGCATGTTGTGTATATTGGGTATATATATGGTGAGATGGTTATTTGAAATGAGCAAATTGAAAAGAAAAAATTCTTAAATGTTAAAAGAAATTGGTAAAGATTTAATATTAGGTATTTATAAATTTATAAAATTTTATTAGAATTTTTTTTAATTAATTGTATAATATTTTTCTTTTATCTTATTTTTATATAATTTGATATAGACAAAAATAAAATAAAATATATATTTCAATTTTATAAAATATTATTATAAATAAATATTTTTGATTAAATTTTGCAAGTTAAAAAATTAATTTTATTTATAAATATAAATTATCTATTCTAAAATACTTAAAGAATAGAAAAAAAAAAAGTATGTAATGACTTTTCTTTGTTCTTTATTGTAGATATGTAGGAGGTAAAAATTAACAAAAAAAAACATGATAAAAGAGATTAAGTTTATAGTTGCTCTCATTTACCATGTAGAATTTACATTTACTTTGTCCTTCTCAATCATTTCACACAATAATATCTACAAATTGGATTCATAATATATTTTCATACCTTCTTTAACTATTTGTATATGAAATATTTCAACCTATGAATATTTAGATGGAAATTAGAGGTAAAATATTATATCAAAATAAATATTGTAATGAATTGATAGGATTCTTATGCGAACTTTTGTTCCTAAAAATTATTTGACACCAAGAAACAAATTTTATAATAATCTAACATAACAATGAATAAAACCTAATATTAGTATATATTTTTTTTTATAACATGCACTATTAAATAGAAATACAATATACTATATAATTAATGTGTATAATAATTAAATTTTATATATAATTTATTAAATATATGGTTAAATTATATTTATTATTAGATATTGTTTGAATTTAATTCACATTATTATTTTTAAACATAATATTAAATAAAGCATTAAATATATTATATGTTGAGTATTTTTGTATATTCAATATTTAAATAGATATACAATTTATGAAAAATATATTGTTAAGTTATATTTATTATTATACATTATATGGAATAGCCTTACACATTCAATTACTTTATCATTTCTCTTTCCCTTGAAAGGAGAATGAGTCTCATTTACTATTGCGAATGATTAAGCTAATACATGCTAGCATTATTTAATATGGAGAGGAGAGAGGATAGTAACACTTAAAAGTGTAGTCTACTATATATGTGTCTCCCTCCTTTCTCTCAATCTCTCCCTCTCTCCATATATACTTGTATATCTCTGCTCTTTATTTATTTGTATCCATGCTTATCTCTTTATCTCTCTCTTCCTATTATATCTCTATTTGTCTATTACTCTATGTCACCATCTATATCTCTCATTATCCCTCTTCCTTTATATCTGTCTATCTCTTCCTCTCTTGATCAACCTATCTCTTTGTATATTTCTCTCTTCCCTCTATCTCTAGACATTTCTCCCACTTATCTCTCTCCAACTTTCCCTTGCTACACCTCTGTATCTATATCTTTATGTCTCTCTATGTCTCTGTATGTCTCTCTATCTCTATTCCTCCTTATTTCTTCTTCCTTCTTTTCTATTTTATACTTTAAACTAATTATGCTATTGTCAAGATCTTGACGCATTGTCTCTTGTTTATCATCAAATTCATATAAAATTCATCTAAATATCGAGTAAGAAGAAAACATACCATAATGTGATGATGAATCATATGAGGGTTAAAATGGCCACAATTACAATGTTTCTAAATTTATGTGGTAAGTCAATTATCTACACAACCAACCTGGAATAGTTATTTTTAATAGACATAGGATTAAATCAACATAAATACTTTTGAATTTATCATTAGTAAAGTTTCTTTAAAATATAATTATTTCTAAGAACATAATCCTTTCACATTTATTTTTTTAAATTAATAAATTCAATCCCACAAAATAAATATATGTACAACTCGTAGATGAATTTGGTGGATTCTTTTAAGTACTAAAATTCCTAAAGTATAAATGCTCAAAGAGGCACATGAAAATTATCATTTAAATTTTATGTAAAACATACCACAACTGAGGAGCCTAGATGTAAGTCATGGATAATTTTAATGGAAGAGATATCTCTCAACCTTGTAAGCCAAGGGAAACCATTAAAGCGATTTTTCTAAATAATTATTTCCTAAATGTAGTTAGTATTTGGAATAAGATAAGATTATGAATAATTCTTAATTAGTCTAGCTCAAGTTTAATATTCTTAGGACTCATGTAAATTTGATTTTTTTAAAAAGACAACATTGTGAATCTGAAAGGAAAAATACAAGTGTAGAAAATTGTTTGAGAAGAACAAAGTGGCATAACACTCAAATTTAAGTGGAAAAACCTTGTAAAAATATACCAATAAAAAAATTGAGGAGCCTAGATGTAAGTCATGGATAATTTTAATGGAAGAGATATCTCTCAGCCTTATAAGCCAAGGGAAACTGTGAAAGGGATTTTTCTAAATAATTATTTCCTAAATTTAGTTACTATTTGGAATAAGATAAGATTATGAATTTAGTCTTAATTAGTCTAGCTCTAGTTTTATATTCCCACGACTCATGTAAATTTAATTTTTTTAAAAAGACAACACTGGCAATCTGAAAGGAAAAATACAAGTGTAGAAAATTGTTTGAGAAGAACAAAGTGACATAACACTCAAATTTACGTGGAAAAACCTTGTAAAAATATACCAATAAAACAAAACTAGCAAAATACTTTCGCATTGATTCTTAGGAATTATAGAGTTACAACAATCTCTAAATTGTACATCAAAACATGACTTTGACGAGCATAAAACAATTGAACTTTGCAAAATCCTAATTGAAGGTAACTTACTAAATATAGTAATTTTGACTCACACAACTACATGTAAACACATGTCAAAATTACTATTTATAGTAAGTATGAATCGCACAACTACATGTAAACACATGTCAAAATACTAGAGGGTAATCCATGATGATGTAACCACTACTAGCTAAGAAGGCCATGATCACCCAACCACTACTAGATGGGAATCCAAGATGACGCAACCACTGCAAGCTAAGAGCCCAATTTGGACTTCACATTCCAACATTCCATAGGGATTTCCAACCATGATATGATTAATGTCACGAGTTAATGAGTTTTCAAGAAGATAAAAGTTTCTAAAGAATGAAATTACTTGCAATGGAATTTTAATCCTACCATGTCCATATTCTTAAAAAATGCATGTTTAGATCTGTGGAAGGTACTAGGATTTAGAAACATGATATCCTAAGAAATTAGGTTTAATATTATTTTAATATCTAATGGTCAAATTCATATTTGTTTTTTGATATTTTGAACTTTGAAATGAATTTATGTTTAATTGGTGAGTTTAAATTATTATTATTTTTTCTATTTATTATGTTTATGAGGATTTTTGCATGGAATTATTAGTTACTATTGAGTGCATACCATATATTACAAATGTTGCAAAAGAATTCATAACAAAAACTATTTCCATGCATAACAAATAGTAGATTTCAAACCATCTTCATATGTTAAATTTATAATTTAAATTATTTTTCACAAGATTTACACATGATACATTATATTTCCTCAAAACTATATGTTTTTTCATTAGCTCGTATACTTCAAGGCCCAAGGATCATGGAAGCATACAGGATACATGTGAACTATTTGACAAAATCAAAGAAAGGGTCTCATGAATGAAAAAGGTTGTAGGAAGAACAAAGTGGATATGTCAGTGACAAAATCACAATAAAATAGAACTAACATGTATTAAGTAGATTCACAATCTTGCCAACATCGCACAAATCAATCCTAATAAATGTTGTTGTTTTTTTTAAAAAAAAGAGAAGATATTGCATGGAGTTAAGATATAAGAAATTTTTTAATAAAAACAATTAAATAAAATCAGAAATTAAAATATATTTTATTATTTTGAATTCTATCTAATCAAATTTGACAACGTGAACTTAAAATAAAAAATATAAGTAAAACTCACCTCAGTTGCATAATCTTCTTGCTCTGATTTCTCTAAGCTACAAAATCATATAAAAATTCCACTACAAAAAGCCCACATTGGTAAATAAGTGCTAATGTCTTTTGAAATGAAAAGACATGAAATTATATTGAATAGTTTTTAGCATTCTAGGATGGTCCAATAGTTCCTTAATAGCATTGATTGATTTGGTCAAGATCTATACATGATTTTTGTCCCATATGAAAAGATGAGCATATATAACACTGTACAAGAGTAAATGTGATTTTTTTTCCATTTCATAATATCTCGTATGAAAATGTATATAATTATCCAGTGATTGAAAGATAAACAAAACTCCTTCAGTAAAACTCTTCCATATAGCCAACAATGTTAGATAATTTGGATTGTGAAGTGGATATGAAATTCATGAGACCGTGTGATAATGGAAGATCTCTATTGTACTAATTATTCTTTTAGTAGCATGGGAAATATTAGCCGTATCACTAATTTTATCTTGAGAAGTATTCAAATCAAACCCAAAATATTAGAGCTTGCAAGATGTTGTTAAATGATGGAAAGGGTTTGTCTCTTTGACTGCATGTCATGGTTATGTCTAATTGATTTTAGAATTTAGGATTTTATAGCTTTGTAAAACTTGTCATTATATTATTCCCTTATTTAATAGAAAAAAAATATTGAAATTAATAAATTACAAAATATATTTTCTATAACCAACTATAGTTGTATTGACATCATTGTAAGGAATTTCACTAAACAATTTACTTATTTTATTCATGTTTTATACGTATATATTATCATTTCTCTTTTACTTATCATGTAAGTCTAATTTGATTTAATAATTTAAGAATTTATAGCTTTGTAAAACTTGTCACTATATTATTCCCTTATTTAATAGAGAAAATATACCAAAACTAATAAATTACAAAATTTATCTTCTACAAGTAGACAATAAATGATGAAGAAGAGAAAAAAACAAGATTTACCCTCCTACTCAAATTTTTTTTTTGGTTAAATCTACTTATCTAAAATAACTCTAACTTATGGATATCTCATCTAACAACATTGTGTTTCACTACATACAAATTCTAGGGCTTAAAAAGAGGATCTTCAAAAAAGACATAGCAAAGCTCTTATGTTACTTTGAATGATGCAAACTTGATACTAATTGTTCAAAGCAATATAATCAACATTGTTTTTCATTGTATAGAAATTCCATGGTTTGAAAAGAGGAGCTTCAAAAAGGACAAAGAGATTCTATTACGTAACTTTGACTAATACTAACTTATATATATATAAAGAAAGTTGAGAGATATCGAGGCTATCATTTTTTATTTAATAAAGTTATTTAAGTGAAAAAAAAATAAAAATGAAAGATTCAATATCTCCCAACTTTCTTGTATGCAGGAGAGGAAGGGAGTAAACAATATGGTAATTTTTAGCATACAAGAAAGGAAGGGAGTAAACAATATGGTAATTTTTAGTTATAGTGTCCACTGTATTATTTTAATTGTATATTGTATGCTTTCCATTTTTCCGAATGTTATTTCTTTTTAACAATTCCTCTTTTGTTATAAAGGGTACATCTGAAGCAGCTCCTATAAACCTCGTGATGGTTCAGATCTGGTGGACCAAGCACCTCCAAAGATAGCAATCTATTCATCTAGAGGGAAGAAATCAAGGTCGAAGAGAAAGAAACAGTAGGTTCCTTTTGTACTCCTCAATGACATCTTTGATTCGTTAACGTAGTGATGCCTTCACATTTACCCTTAAATGAGTTGTAGTGCACAAATTTGATAATGACTGGATTCTAATACTCTTAATGGTTTATAATAGGAACAACTGGATAACGACTGCCCTTTTGCCCTAGACGAAATGCGAGAATTTGTGCACTTGGACTTACAAATTACAATGAACTACTATTATAAAAATTTAATTTATAGTAATTAAGGTCAATTATCAAATTTATCCTTTAATGTAAAAATAATATTGCTATCAAAATTTCTTACCTTTTCTAATAAGATAATGACATTGAAACTAATATATATTTACATGCAATAAATTTGATTTGAAGTGGATCATACAACCCATGTTTATTTGAGGAATTAATTTGACTAATAAAATATTTAGTTGTTTTTATTTCAATTTAATTTCTAAGTTCATATAAAATATGAGGTATCCACAACAAATAAACTCAAAATGAATTAAATACTTTTTTTTAACTATTTTTCACTATAAAGATATACCAATTTTACTATTTTCTTACTATATATCTGTAGCATCCTAAAATTGCGACACTTGCAATTTTGACTGCATTTGGGTCTTCACGATGGCGATGCAACGTTAAACCTGAATGGAGACCCCGAAACCTGCTTGTGACACCAAAAACTGCATTTTTCTGCACCTTGGCATGATCCCTCCTTGCACCCTACTATCCCGGGAGGTGGGACCATGGCGCCCAGTGCCCTGGTCCTTCAGGACTAGGGCGCCCAGCACCCTGGTCCCCTAGGACCATGGCGCCCAACGCCCTGGTCCCCTAGGACCATGGCGCCCAACGCCCTGGTCCCTGGCCCTATTTTGGGCCCGGTCTCCTTTTGGGCATCGGGTCTTTAAGTTTGCAATTCGGGAAATAATGTTTCCTGGTCGGCCTAAGGTCGGAAAAATCAGTCTATCAGCCCTAATTGACGAGTATATAAACTACTTTTCCTCTCCTAGAAAGGAAAAAAGGGGGAGGAGGACATATGTGTGAAAGACGCGGAAGCAATATTCAAACATTCAAACATTCAAGCATTCAAGCATTCCTTCAAGCAATTGAGCATTCTAAGTCTCCATTCAAGGCTAAGTGTTGCATTCAAGACAAGGATTCAACCATTGAAGAGGAGATCACATACAACATACAACATACTACATACATTACACCTTCGCATGTAAGAATACAAACATTCTTACAACAAGGTATCAGTACTTGTTTACATTACAAACATTTACATTTACAACATTCTCATTTCTTGGTTAATTCCAAAACCGGGGTTTGACCTAAAGGCAAACCCCTCATCGCTAACCCCCCAATCATCCTCTCTTTTCTATGTGTAGGTTGCAGGTACGCGGCTGTAATTGAAGATCTGGAATCCTTGTGCAGAGACGAACAGATCCACCTTCGTTTCGCGGATTTTTCGGAGGACCGTGTGCACGCCGGGCGCCATCGTCTCATCAACTTTCGCTCAAATTTGCAGAACAGCACCGTCTTGACATTTTACTGCTAATTCCAGGTCCGCAACTTCATCCTGTATCCCTATCTCTGTTTATAAGCGAATCTTTCCTATTTTACATGCATTCTTAGTTCAATCATCCTATCTACATTTCTTTACAAAAGAGGGTATCCTTGATGTCTTAACCCTTGAAACTCATTTAGAATCCAATCCTGCATTGTAAGGGATTGGATCTTGTGGGTTTCAACCCCTCTTTTGAATGTAAAGTCTCTCCTAAGTGAAAACCATCAACCCTAGTGACCTCCCTTCTCTCTCCTCCGAGTTGGGGAGGGGAGAACGATTAGGGTTCGATTTGTCTGCTTTACAATATCTAATACCAAATTTATTATATTTTAATTTAAATTTATTTCTAAAAAATAAAGTTAAATAATTCTAGCTATTTTGTGGTCATTTTCTAAAATGAAAAACTTACTGTGGTGAAGCAAACCATCTAAAACTATGATCTTTGTCAAATAAAATGAATTACCATTTTAAAGCTACAAGTTCCATCCTTTTATAAAAGAGAAATAATACAAATATTAAATCATTTAGGGCATGCAATATAGATAAAAATATAAGGAAATTTTTTTAATGCATGCACATTCAAGCCATTCTTGATTGAATTCTCTTCACCACAATAATATCATACAAATTATGGATTGAACTTATGACGATGAGAAAATGTAAACATTGGCATATAAATGTTTGTATTATCATTGAATATAATAAATGTAGAGGGATATCTTCTTCTAGATAATGGAAGGAGTGATGATGAATAAGTTTGGTTTGAATGCCATGAGCATATAATTGAGAGGAGGTTTTTGAGCCTATTAATAGAGTTCAATACTTGATTTCACATTGTAAAGATTGGAATAGGACTTTATCTTCTAATAGATTTCTTTTTTTAGTTATAGACAAGAATCCATGGACATTCTTCAATTCTGAATCACATGTTGTTCCATTTACTAATGTGAGTATGAGAAAAGTAATATCAAAATTCATTTATTAGGTTTTAATATCTAGAGTGTATACCTGAGAGCATGTTTCTAAACTTATTGGTCATTTTTCATTGAAAATATTGAAATAAGATTTTTATCATCTAACAATTTTTTTTCTCTAAATTGATAATGGTATCAATAAATTATAATAGACCTGTTAGTTTGTTAGAAAATTTAGAGATAAAAATATATTAGATGTCAACCTTTTAAATGTTAAAATGGGAATTAAAGCCATTAATAGGGCTTAAAAAAATGCTCTAAAGTATTTACTTGGGTGTTTAGAAAAAATAGATGAAATGTGATAGTATTTCTAGTTACATTCACATCAATAGATGTCATGACATGTGATTCGTTATAGAGAATAACCTATGGATTTATATCTAAAAATACAGATATAAATTGTTAGATGATTAAATATTACATTCCAATCCTTACAACAAAATAATAGGAATTGATGTCCAATAATAAGGTTGAAAGCAACCTCTTAAGTATATACTCTAGGCATTCAAACCAAACTGATTCTTCATCACTTCTCCATTATCTATGATATAATATCCATCTATCTTCATTGTATTTAGTGATAATATAGATCTTTCTAGAGCTACATATCCCTTATTAATTTCTCCCATACATTTTCTCTCCATTATGATTATTGTCCATTACATATGAGATAAATGTGGTGAAGAGTGTTCAATGAATAATAACTTAAATATACATGCATGAAAAATGTCTCCCTCTATTTTTATCTATTTGCATTCAATAAATGATTTCATGTTCTTATTGACTCTTCTTCATATAATGAGGATAATCTTATTAGGATTCAAATGGTAAACCATTTTGTTGGACAAAGCTCATAATTTTAGATAATCTTACTCACAACATTCAATTTTTTATTCTAGATGTTGTTCTCTTTTGTTGTTTTGGTTCTACATTTTGTTTCTATTTATGTTATTTATGTTATTATTGACCTCTGTGCCATTTTTTATGGCACATTAGTCCGTGTACATCTTATTCTACTCATAATTTGATACTATTTGTGGCTTGTGTGCCATTTTGATCTTGGTTGGGGTTTGCTTGACTCTCTGGCTTTTATGATGGTTATTTTGTTATTCTAAACTTGGGATCAAGATCCTTTTCTTGCTTAATATATAAAAAGAAATCATTTTTCTACTTTTTAAATGATTCATTAAATGTTTTCTTTTAAAGAAAGACTACTTAAACAAAATTTATATCTTTTGTAGTCATTATCAATAAAAACTATAATTATAAACAAATTATAGATAAGTATGTTGACAATATTATAAAAAATCATTTCAGCAACTACAACTCATCTATAAATATCATTTGACATAATTGAAAATGAAGCTTGAACATAAACCTTACTATGTAGAGAGATATTATACATAGTACTAAAACTTTAGAACAATGTACATATTAAAAAAGCATAATCAATATAAATTTTTAAAAAATAACATAAACATACAATATTTAGGCCACTTTTCAAATTAAAATTACTCACTTGTTAACCCTAATGCAAAGACATTCTGTTCATTAGTACACTATGTTCAATTGAAGGAAAAACATAATGAAAAATGCTTACCATTTGTTTTTAATTAGATCATCAGCAAAAGGGCAATCTGAAGGAAATACTCCAATGGCGTCAACCTCCATTAAACTTATCTGTTAATTCAGGCGATTGAATTCTTACATAATCACATTATTTATATTGCAAGAAACCAACATTGATGAAGACACGTACGGTGCTGCCGTGTTGAGATTTGCAGAAATATGAAGGCAAGTTACAAAATACAAATGACACTTATAAATCTCTATATGCCATTTTTCTGTTCCATATTATTTCACTTCTTTGAGTTGCCCAGCTAAATTAAGCCCACGTAGAGTCGTGCAATTTTCTACGAATCAGCTTCATTTTAGTTCACAAATCCTTATTGGCATGTTTAGATGTTAGTTTAGCTTAGTTGATTCGAATTAACGAAATATGGTGTTGAATCGAGACGATTTTTTTGGAACATATACAGGCTTCGTAATCATAACTATTTTCTCTGATTTCTAATATTATATTGCTTACAAATTCACCAAAGAAAATATTAATTTATAAGGGATTGAGATTGAGGTTGAAATCTTATATTGTTTCTAATTTAATATTTATACGAATAGAATATTTGTAAACTATTTCCATTAAGTGTTGCAGGGGCTATTAGAAAATGGGTCACATCCAAATGAAAGATAGATTGGTCATCAAGAGGGTCCAATGTTTAAAGGTAAAGTAACAAAGAAGAAAATTGGAGGCCTTAGGTTAAAACAATATTTGGTCTATTAAATATTAAATATGGTATCACAACATAATTGAGCAAAGCCAAGATAACCTATAATCCTTGATCATTTGTATTGTGGCTCACGGGAGGGTGTTGGAAAATGGGCCAAAGCTAAACCAAAAATGGATAACTGACCAAGAATGTTGATAGCTAGATGGTAGAGCACCCTAGCTACAAATGAGACGTCCTAGGTTTGAATATTAGATAACCCATGAAAGTTGTACAAGAGTATAGTACATTTAAAGCACCTATGCAATCATCATTCTTCTTGCGTACGATTCTATCTAAATTTTGGAGCTCTCATAACCAATGTAAATACAAACACTCCTACCCACTATTTGATTTTGAATCATTTTACATAATTTTAGTTGTGTATATGAACAACAACAATGAAGAGAGAAGGGTAGGAGATTTTGGTAGTGAGATTTTCATTTACGTAAGACTAACATAATTTTTTAAGATTTTGGTGGTCTAAAAACATCAATTTTTGAGGGATTTCAAGTAGAGGGGGCCATTAAAAGAGGGGAGATAAAGCATAAAAAAAATACCAAAGCAGTTTTTATGTGAAGAAAGGAGACATTTATAGGTTGAAATAGAAAAAAAAGGAAGACAATTCTTATGTTTAAAAATCTATATTGTAACCTCTCATATAAAAAAAGGAGCTCATGTGAAATAAACAAAATATTTAAGAGTAATTAAAGAATAAAAAGGAAGAAAGACTAGAGGTGGGCCTTAGTTAAATGTAACATTTTACTATTTTATGCATGCTTCTAGAGCACAAGAATGGTAGAGGTGAAATAGAAGAACTTCAACTTTTATTCATGCCTATATTTTGAGATAGATATATGTAAAAACATGTAATTCAATTGCTATAAATGAAACAATATTTCTGTTCAAAATTGCTCCCTTTTGTTGTATTTGTGTGCAAGGTTATGACGTTCAATGTTTAGCATGAACTATTCCATGATATATGATTATACTCTTGTGTGCATGCAGTTGCATGTAAAAATTATTATTCTTATGTGTGTGTGCATGTGTGTGTGTGCATGTGGGCATGTGTGTGTGCGTGCATGTGTGCATGCATGCATCCATATGTGTGTGTGTGTGTGTATGTTATATTTAGTGATTAACTTGCAATATAGTCTAAATGTGAGCCTCAAGCAATAGGTCTAGGTGCTTATAGTGTTTTTTTTAGCATGTTAAATCTTATATAATTACTTATATAATATGATCCTATCATGTCATAAATTTTATCCCTCTATAATTTCACACTCATTTTGGGCTCACTTTGGTGGTTCTTCTTCATGCCCCTAATTCATGTCTAATTGTGCTCAACCCATGGCCTTTTTTTTGGAAACCCAACACAATTCCAAGTTCATTGACATTGATTTTGGCTCAAAAAGTTAGGATTATGGAGCCTAGTGCCATAGACATCCTAGACTATGGTACCTAGCATCCTAGTCCATACATTCTGGGCCCAAATTTGAAATCCTAATAGTCAAGATTTTGGTTAGCAGGAAAGTGATCCATGATGTTCACCTTCTTTGAAATTTAAACCTAAAAAGGTGTAAGCTATGTATAAATGCATCTCCCTCCCTCATTTGAACATCTATCTCTAAGAAATCACTCTCCTATTACTCCAATTGAGCATTTCAATTAGGAATCTTCAATGCAATTGAGGAGAAATCTAAAGTCAAGCATTCAAGCATTCATGTTTAGTAATCATGATCAAGTTATGTGTTGCTCCATGCATTAATACCTATCAATCAAAATCAAACTTTATGCAAGAATTCAATGTAAGGAGTTTCATATCAAGATCATTTGTCAGTTCAAGATTTTCCTTAAAGTTTTTAGCCTTTGTTCGATAAGGGATAAGATATCTTTCATCCAACATTGTTGTAGTCGAAGTGAAAATAGTTACCTAGTGTTACTTAGGGAAGTCGATATGTAGCACAACATTTCCCCCTTTTTTTGGTAAGCTATAGATCCGATCAACAAAAGTAGCAAAATTGTAAATAGCAACAAAGACATTAAATTTCATATTTCAAATGGGTGAAAACACTAAGTCTATATTGATTTGTATACATGATCAGTACTTTTGACTGCATTGTGGAAGGAATGATTTATAGAGAATCTTAATTTAGAAATCCAAAGTTTCAATAGACATAAGCACCTTTAGGTCTAGGGTGCTTAGCACACTTGACCAACACTTTGTGGCTCATATTATAGTGATAGGATCCTTCTTTTATCTTGTTTGTATATTTTTACTTTTGTGTTAGCTTTTTGATCTATTTTTAATGCTGAATCTTGTCAATTTCCTTACATTTTACCTAATTCTTGCATCTTCAATTTAGTCATATCTAATCATATTCAATCACATTTAAAGGGAACAACTGATCACAATTTTTAGCTTTCCAATAAGACTAAATTTTAGTCTAATTTGTTATTCCTTAATGAAAGTTTAGAAATAATTTATGAATAAGTCCCTGGTTTGCATTCCTTGACTAGAGGTCCTCCATTTTCACACAATCAATTTGTCAAAACTAGCACTTGGCATGATTTGTTATCAAATTCTTTTTGTAGAGATGTTTTGTTATAATTCCATTGACAATAGAGGTGAGATAGAAGAAAAGAAAATTGTATTAAATCCGATAATGCCACTCTCGATACTTATCAGCAACTATCATCTAAATAAAGATTTCATTTAATACATTATTTGTCATTTGCAATGATATCTACAATCAAACATTCTTTTTAAATTTGGTAATGTTTTTCTTATAGATTCAGTATTGATATGTGCAGTCAATGTTGTAATCTAACTTTGATACTAATTGTTAAAACAGGAGAGCCTGTAAAGATTTGTTCCATTATAAAATTTATGGATCAAAGATATTTAAATAGATAATATGTGTAAAAAATCTCTTAAGGTGAGATTAAAATGTAGTTTAATTTTTACCAGTCCACGCTAGTGATGATATCATTCTCCCACTACATCTCGAAGCACTACACAGCTCGGTACTGAAAATGGAAAATGGTCAAGTGGGCAACCATGTTCAAGTTTTTCAGATGCTTCCCCATTTTTCATTGTTATCGCTCTTTCTTTATGTTAAATCATACTACTCTACCACCATAGAAAATGTGCAAGTATTTCATGGCCTGCCACTTCAATCAATATTCTCCCTCTCTCTGTCCTCTGCACTCTTTCCATTGCAAATTAATCTTACTAAAGTGTTATTTGTAGTGCCCAGCCAAGCTCTTTTGTTGCCACCAAACTTGCACATCATTTTAAATATTTTTCGCACATATCAATTTGACTAAAGTATTTTTATTTATAAAATATAACATTAAGAGTATGTGGCAGACCCTTACAATACCATTGCAGTTACCAAGCAAATTATGATATTATGGAAACTTTATAATAGGATTGAAAATTATCCAAGAATTCTGCTGAAAAAAAAAGATCCATATAATATGTAGGGTTTATATCACTTCAGACAACTATTATGTTGATTGAATATAATTAGACATAATAGCTAACAATAATTGTTCTTTTGACTACGTACGGCTAATTGGGTTAAAATGTCTCGATTCAAGTGAATTCGAAACTAAAACGAAACTCAATGCAGTGAAACAATATACTGCGAAAAGATGGCATATACAACTTGATAAGTGGCATGCCTGTTTTGTAACTTGGCTTCATTCTTCTGCAAATCTCTACACGGCAGCACCATACGTGTCCTCCTAAATGTTTGTGTATTGCAATATAAATGGTGTGATTGTGTAAGAAGTTGATCAAGTGAGTTAACATATATTTTTAATGGGGTTTCATTCTATTGGAATGGTTTCTTTTCATTCTCCTTTCACTGATGATCTAATTAAAAACAGAGGGTAAGCCTTTTTCCCTGTACTTTTTTTTCAATTGGGTTTTATTATTAGTACTTTCGTATTATTGCAATAGGTTACAATTGAATTTTGTAAATTATTTTTTAATTATTCAATAGCTTTTTCATTTTTTCATCAATTAGAATTATGAATTTTTTCTTTTAACATATTTCTTCAATATTTCAAAAGTTAATATGCATGGTTTTTAAGATTTTAAACTATAGAAATGAATTTTTTTTAATATAATTATCTCAAAAAATTTACACCTTATAACCAGATTTCAATGATTTTTTTCAGGCAAATTTTTAAATACACTAAGATAATATTTAATATGTTTAAATTCCCTTTTCAAATTTATTTTACACATCCAATAAAAAAATATTTACCAAATTATTTAGAATAGTTATCTAAATCTTTTAAAGCTTTATACAAATAAATAAATTTATAAAAAAATATAAATTAATAATACTATTTAGTTTTCCTCATGCAATTTAATAATATAAAAAAATTGATAATAAAATAACATAGTAGATAAATAAAAATTTATAAATAATACTATAGTATAATTATAATAAATTAATAATATAATAATTAAAATACAATAATATAAAAAATTCTAATGTTTATCTATATGATTCTAACCCTAACTTAATCTTAAATCTAATCACATGTCTACTTGAATCTTATAATATTTAAAGTCTAAGTCTAACCTAACACCAACTTTAAACATAACTCTAACTTAACCCTAATTCAAACTCTAAATTTCAATTATAGTTCGAATGACATTGATTATTTTTATTTTTAAATTATATAAATCAAATCAGTTAATTCAAACAACCAAATATAGTTATATAAAATTAAAATATTATATACTTATATTAATAAATTTATTACTTCTATTACAATATTAAAATGACAAGTACTCATCACTAGACACTTGTTTATCTTTCTTCATTTTTATCTCATCTACATAAGTTGTTACCTCTAGAGGAATCAATAGTTGTGTGGTTTCATTTTTTTTCTTCTCTAAGTAGTTATGTAATTTCATTATGTTGTTATATATGTAGTTGTGTGGGTTAATTCTTGTGGGTATGTAGCTATAGTAGTGTTTAGTTTTTTTAACATTTTCATCAAAATATTATTTCCTTTTTCATGATAATACATAATTAGATGTCTAAATTTATGACAATGCTAAAAAAAAAAATATCTTTTGTGTCTATCATCTATAACTATTTATTTCACCACAAGTTTGAGTATTATAAATCAAATTTTAATTCATGAAATCATGGACCCTTACTTAGAATAATCTATTTTTAAATAATTTAAAAAAAGAAGAAGAAAGAACTATTATGTGAATAGGATAATTTCAATGAATCCATGCATAGAGTTTCTAATAGTCTACAGTTCATTCCTATAAGGTATTTAAATTTGGTCAAAAATATCAATCTACCAATTAATACATTCTTTATCGAAGGTTGTTCCCATTAAGGTCCTCCTCCAACTTGATTTAAAACTAATCTAAGCATATAATCACAATTTTTTTAGCAATGGAACTATTTTCATACTTTAGATTTACATGGTTGTAAAGTATCGTAACAGTATTCCTAAGTATGGATATTGGAATCAATAAAACAACCTATAAGCACCAATTCTCACAATTCTCATAATCTTCTCCAAGGAACTTTGTTCCTTTTTGTTGTAAATGTGTTTGAAAAATATTTGAGAGAAGCATTATTTAAGTCCATATCCAAAGAGACACAAGAAGATATCTTGAAAATTTAGATGTGAACATGTAACAAACATCAAAAGGAAAGGGCAATTTATCTCAAAGCCAAAAAAACCGTTTTTTTCCCTAGTAGATGTGCTTTGAACAACAAAAGTGCAAGATGGTTCCATAAATTATTATTACTAAATATTCATAAAATAAATGAAATCATATAAGAAGAGTAATTTTTAAACGCCATTATAGTTTTCCTATCAATTTAAGAAGGTATGTTTATCTAGATTCATTGGCTAAAAAAATTCAATATGTCATTTTTTATTAAGATAAACAGGTTTTACAGGGACCCTAAACCCAAAGTTAAAGAGAAAAAAAAAAAAAAAAAAACGCTAACCAGTCCATAACCAATGGCATAACAACCACAAAAATAGGGGCCAAGCTATGCAACAAAAAATAAAACACAACAAGTAAAAACCCAAAACTCACTAGACTAGAGATTGCAACATCTCTGAATTCTTCAGAATCAACATCTTGTTGATATCCTGGATCTCATCCATGATGAACCTAGGGTATTCTTCTCTTGTTTCCTACTTCTAGTTTTCATATAGAGGTCCGTGGTAGAAAAATCAAGATGTCGTTATAGATTTTTATTTTATTTTTATTTTGAGAATTTATGATACAAACCTTTTACGGGTTAATGGGAGCCATATAGATATTTTTAGTGAAATTATTAAAATAAATATAAAAGAAAGAAAAATATTCACAAAGTGTACACATCTTTCACTTGTAAACAATAGATAATTTTTTTTAATCAAGGAGAAACATTTAGGTGCCGAACCTGTTATATAAAATAAAAGAGGGGTATCAAACCCAAAAACATGAGTGTCATACAATTTACCCATTTTAAAATGTGAATGGTAATTACGTCATGAGACTATACATTTTTATAGTGATCCTTTTTTATTCTTTTGCAGTATATTCCATGTATCCACAAAAGGTTATGAGTTTCTATAAGCAAACATTGACCACCACATAGCTTTAGAAACTATTTCTGTAACTATTTCTTAAGTATTTATTGCACACTTGTTAACCTTGGTGACTTTGGAATCAAATATTAAAGTGATACGATAGAGTATCATTCCATCATGTCACTTGGTAGTCAATTTTATGCATGTACCTAGGAAAATTCAATACTAGGTGGCTTGTCTCATAATACATATAACAACGGAAAGAC